>NC_056738.1:125277093-125422093 GCF_019279795.1 Protopterus annectens | reverse complement strand
ATATAGCATTGCATCATATACTCTTATATACACTTAAGATATATTACATATTTTTGTATTTCATGGTGTGTCATATTGGATACCTTCACTAACTTATCAGCGCCACCCAAGGTGTACATGGCTAGAAAGTCAGCATTATAACAGCATATTAGGTAAATATGATGTGATAAACAAGTTATACTGCATTACAGTACATCAATATGATGAGGATGTTTTCATCAGTTCAACCTAATGTCATAAACAATTGCAATTATATTACAGGTTCATAGGTAAACACTAGGCAATTAGTCTGCAAACTAAAACAAACTTAGCCAGTAACCACAGGTGAGAATCAAACCCTGTACTATATATCTGTTGAGGTAAAAACTTTAAGCATTCTGCCAACCCTCCCCATAATGGCTAATATGATTCAATGTAGCTTAAGTACTTTTAAATGCAAAGGGAGCATCTCTTAGTGCTGACAAGGAACACCAGAAGTTACACTAATGAGAAGGGTGGGTAGCGGAAAAATGTGAAAATTTATTTTACACAGGAAAGGAATTCAGTAGCAAAACATTAGGCTTTTAAATTGGGACTGATATGACACAGTACTGACCTTACACATGAGAAATTAAAAACACAGTTACCCTTACTTTTGTTTTTTACTTAAATACATATCCTGAAGTACTGCTACCTTAGAGGTAATGAAACAGTAAGAATAAGGGGTACATGTAAAGTGACACTCCATGAAAGAGTGAAGTAAAGAAAAGTTTCTTTCTTCTCCTTATTCTGTTCATTGTTATGCTATTAGACTTGGCACTGTTCCCTGATTTGAATCTTTATTAAAGTGTTGTTATTTAACTGAAACTATGTGCTGAAATCATCGCCTTCCACGACCACTTCCCTTTGGTCTTCCTCTAGATGGTTTAGTCTGATCTTGTCTTTGTGATTTTTTATGACGTTCAACTTTAATCCACCCACCTTCATTAGCTTTACTGCCATCTGCTTTGCTGTCTGGTGGATTATCATTAGTAAAAACCATCCCTGGTATAATCCTATGAACTGCCTTTGCTTTTCTGTCCTGGTCATTTGGCTGACCACGCCAGGATTGAAAGTTTCTGGTGGATTTTTCCATTTGCTTGTTATCAGGTGTAAGCCGAAGGCTTTTTCCTCCACCTCTTCTTACAGTTCTATCTCGATAATCACCAGCATAATGTCCAGGTGTCTTGTTTATTGTAACAGCTCTCTCTCTTTCAGATGCACTCTCAGATGTTGTACTAGATGGACTGCTTCCTTTAGAATTTAAATGTATTGAAGACAATTTGCCACCGACTGACAGCAATGTGGGGGAAGAACTTCTAGATGAATTTACAGATGTTAACTGATAGCTGTTCACACGAGGTTTTCTTAGAGCTGCTGCGTATGTGTCTCTGTTACTGTTGTATGATAAAATATGAGACAGATTTGCTGTACTGGTAGTACTTTGGGTAGGAGGTGAAATAACAGGACGCTGTGCTGACCGCTGTGTGAGCATCTGACGAATTTTTAAAGCATGTAACCACTTCGAGTCAACATCTGCAGTAAAAGAATACATAACAATCAGTGAATAGTTTGCTGGGAGAAGTTACAATTGTAATGTCATGGAAAGTAACAATAACATTTAATCTGAAACCGCATATTTTGGCACAGTTTATTTTTACATCTTACAGTAAATTAGATGTATCAGCTTAGAGTGCATATTTAAAACAAACTCATTAAGATATCAGAAATCTGTTTTGATTGTTTACTTTTAATGTCTGCATACAGCAGATTAAAACAGCTACAGAAACAGTGACATAAATTAGAAAGGGAACCAAAACTCATTTCCTTACATTCATCAGAATACTGACATAAAAATATTAATGCAGAATACTTATTTTTTTCTAAATCATTCTTAAAGTTCAGTATTGGTCATATGCCAAATAACTACAATTACTATAATTTTTTCTGGACCCTTATTGTACTCTCCTACTGTCTTGTGTGGAAAATATTCCTAGGTCTACAGTATTATCCTCTCCATAATCCAGTTATTTGCATTTCTGCACAGCTTCTTGTCTGCAATTTCTACAAAGACTGGCCTTGCTAGATGTCTTATTGACCTGAACTGATCAAGAAAATTGAGGTTATGGATTATGACTTCAGATCAGTCTCATTACTTTTAGTTTTAGATTCGTATTCTCAGCAAATGTATTACTTTGTACTGTGTGCATGCGTGTATGAGTGTTATCTCTTAAATCCATACCCCAATTGTGCATGTCGAAAGTTCATATTCTGCTTGAATTTGGGGGAACATGAAAGCAGTATTCACACAGAGTTCATATGGAGCCAAAGTCTCCGAATATAGACATACAATGGCTTCATCCTCTTCAATAACATAATATAATATGTTCTGAAGTTACAGCACTGCAAAGGAAGAAGGATTTACCTACAACTGATCACATTTGGTAAGAGTATACTTTCACGCTCAGTGACATTTACACAAGTGATAATCAAAATTAAGATATGCTACTACAACTCTCTTTATTCTTTTTCTAATCTACCATTCCTTATTATTTTATGTCCCATGCAAAGATGCATGGTTTCTGTGGATTTCTAATATCACTAAAGAATAGACTCAGCAAGGGTGTACAACACTACATTAACAGTCAATTATGTGAACATGACTTTGCTGTTGACAGTTGCATGACAGAAAGGAAGGGTAGGATATTCTCAAAATCCCAGCTTCTGCAAGCAAGAGCAGTGTGGCACTGGGTGCTAAGTCCCAAAACCTAGACATATATCTCCTACACCCTACTGATAACATACACCAATTCTGACACTGACGGACCTAAAAGCACATTATATATAGTTATGGAGGACTACTTTGTTTTATTGTAATATTTTTTTATTTTCTTTTGCCAGTTCTGACCTTCACACATCCTTCTTCAGTCAGCTCAATTTATAGGAAGTGTTCTACTATCATTCAGGAGGACGAGACCCATGAAAAATACTGAGATACTCCACAAATCTACTCTGAAATGCCTGCCTCAACTCCGTTGGTCACAATTTTCTATTATCGTCTCAATAATTCGTCACTTACTCATCAAGCTACACTTTAGTACTCCACTTTTATTTCATTATGTATCAGTTAAGCAGACTGGCATTAAAGACCTAATGCAGTTAAAAGTGAAACATCATGTCCACCTCTGTAGCATAAAAGACGCAACATTGCCAGTCACCTAGATGACCCATGTTCAATTAGCAACTTGAACACTGAAGGAACCAGGTGGGGTCAAATGGTACTGATTGACTTATGTCAGCCTGTCCATCCTTGGTCTTCAACTCAAAACAACAAAAAAATAACATTTATTTATCTGATCCTCTTCCATGTAGACGTACATGCAAATAATCTATGTAATTGTTACCTGGCTTCTGTGAAAAGCACTTACATTCCAGAAAAAAAGGTATATATTGTCCTAATTTCTTACAACAAAGACATCTAAAAAGTAAAGCAAAAACTATGAAACAAAGCTAAATAAATATTTAACTAATTTAGGACAGGCTATTTTCAAGAAAACACACCACTAATATTGTTTTATCAGTTTTTGCTTCTTATCTTGATAAGAGAAAAACCTCTGAAATGTTTTGGTATATTCCCATAAACTTTGCGCAGCTGCTTACAAATATCACTGGAATGGGTTGCTAGTTTCATATAGAGTGGCGCTGCACATTCTATGTGTTTGTAATGTTACTGTTTTGCCACACCACTTAAACAGATTGAAAGTTTCACTTTTATCCAGAAATATAGGTCTTTTTAGATCAGCTGCTGTAACACTAGGATCTATTTATGTTTCTGGCATCTGTTAAATTTCTTACATTGAACACAACTAAAAGTACACCTTTTCTAAACTGAATGTTTTACAAAGGTCACAGTTTCTCAACTTCTAAAGACCATTCTGACATTAGCATGACTACTGCTATGACAAATTAATTCTCTAAAATGATTTTAGATGTTCTTATAGCATTTTCAGAACAAAACACTCTGCCATACACTGTGTGATTTGAAAAAATTTAACACAACAAAATGACAGCAACTCAGAAATGTGAATTTTAATCTGGACTTGTCTCCAACTCTTTTTTGGAAGCATAATTTGCTTTTAACCTTTAAAATGACATATGCATAAGTTGGCAGAATCTGGCTTGTGCTTTGCGCACAAACACACACATATCTCATACTCACACCAACAGGCAATATGAAAGATCATCTACTCAAATAATGCATGAATTTGGGTTGTGTGAGGAAATCAGATCACCCAGAAAAACCCATATGACCACAAGCAGGACTCATAGATTGCACAGAATTCAACACAGCTGAAAACTAAACCAGAGAATGAAGCAATAAGGGGCAGCAGTGTAACCACTACACTACAATGTTGCCCCTTGCCAAGATTTTTTTAGTATTTTTTAATGCTATAGAAACACAATAAAGACATGTAAATTGGAACATTTCATATGTATAAATGTACAAATGCCACAAAGTTGAGTCATCTAGTGACTTTGTGGGTTTATTGGCAGTCCCTACTGTCGCTTGTCTAGTCAGGATACAATAGGCGAGACGCTGTGGTTCTGTTGAACTAGCTTTATTATGTACAAACACATCAGGATTGAGGCTTAATAACTTTAACTTAGGTAAACTTCAAAACAAACTAGCTATTACACTCATACATGCTCACTCTCTGGCTACACTCACAAAATGGCACTGAACCTAGCACATGCTGCCTATTTATATGCACGCTCAGTCCTTGGAATGACGTATTCTATTCTATACCTACCAATACACAATGCTATCTCTGAAACAGTCTGAAATTTTATAGAAAAAATACTCAGGGAATGCATCATATTTAGTTTTCGATGGTAACTAGTGATTTAAGGCATAAAGACATGCACACAGTTTCATATTCCTGATGTGTGTGCTACTTTAGGTGTGTCTGTATTTGGTGGGATCCATTATATATTTGTCTACATTTCAGACCTGCCTACCTGCAGTGACACAAAATCTGTTTTATAGGGGAAACACACACACACACACACACACACACACACACACACACACACACACACACACACACACACACACACACACACAGTATATGATTTGTACTTCTCATGTAATGCCAGCTTAATTTAGTCATCTTTTGCCTGGTGTTTTATTCATCTGTAGATTAGCAACTCTGGGAGATTTTGAACTACATGATGATTTATATTTTGGACATGCATGAAATTCTCCACGCTGAGCATGATTCATATCCCCACTCCTTACAAAAACTACAACTAATACAGCTTGGCAGAAATGCCTGTGTATGCCTTTAATCAGTACCTAATCAGTATATGACAATATTCCAGTCACCATTTGACAGTTATTAAATGTTATTAAAAGATTCAAGGAAATATACATGGACATTTTGTTATATAGTGCAACAAGTGCTAACCAAACATCCTTAGCAACTCACACACGGTTCAGAGCTGAATTTGAATGGGACAGTTCACCCTTTTCATTACAATGCTTTTTTGGTAGTGGCATCTGCCATTTGATTTATAGAGGTAGATATAACATTAACTCACTATAGATATGTTTTGGATGCATACTACATTCTCTACATTGAGAATAAGTAATATAACCACTCCTTACAGAAATAAAATATAATACAATGTTGGCAAAATATCACAATGAACTGACTGTGCAAGCCTGTATTTGGCACCTGTGTATAGAATGCAGTACCTCAATCACTCTACTGACAGTTTTTTTTGTTCTCTGTATTTTTGCCTACTCTGCCCACTGACCATCAAGTTTCCCCAGTTGTAAACCTGCCCCAACTCCCTGGCATGGGGGATTAACATCCTTTCAGATTCCCAGGGGAAGTCTTGTCTGGGGGAGGCATCATCTTGGCAGATATCAGAGGCTCACTGTCCAGACTTTAACCCTCTTCTCACAGGATTGGCTTATTCACGGACAACTTTTAGCAAACATTTTAAAGAATTATTATTAGCTACCATGTAAATAAAATGCACCCAAGATTCACATTCTACCCAAAAGGACTTGGCTATTTGCAAATTTGAATTAGTCATTTTTTTTTTGGGATTAGTCATTTTTTGTTGTTTAGCACTGGGATTTTTGGGGTGGAATGTTTACAGTAACAGAACATACAACTTTTATAGATAAGTGTGTAGAATTCACTTAAGACATAGACTTAACAATAATAAGATATGGACATGTTTTCTGTTTCCCACCCAGCACTAGTAAAACAGTTGGACTAGTTTTGTTATAGACCAAAATATAAACCACTTGACCAATAAGCCCACAAGCAGTAAAATCATACTTGATATTATTATCTGGGTCACATAATCAAATGGTCATCTGAATTGCACCCAGCTTTAATGAGCAGTGACCGATTAGTTATAACAGAACAATTACACCCTCAGCACAAACTACAGGAAAATATCAACAAAAATCAATACGATCAACTATAAAAATCCATAACAGATCTTTTATCTTAAATACAAGTGATATAGTCAGGCTTGAAAAAAAACAGTGAAAAACTCAACTGTACAGAAAATTAACATAATACAACATTGAAAATAGTGAAACTTACTTATTTATCTTTTGTTGACCGGGTTAGTCCCTGTTTTCAGGGGAGACCTGAGGTGTTATTTATATTACTAGGGGAAATTTGGCCAGGGCATCTGGGAACTTCCATTACTCTTTCCGATAAGTGCCATGGGATCTTTAACATCAACTTGAGCTACCACCAACTCAAGAAAATGGAGCATCGGTTTAACATCTCATCCAAAGGACGGGCTTTTAGTGATTTTATAACTGTTCAAGCTTGCATTTGGTGCTTACGCACTGCAATTAGTATCCCAAACATGACTTGGAATATCTCAGTAAGAACTTCAGTGACTTGTACTTGTACCCTCAGAAGCATACTGGATCAAAGGATTGTACTCCTCCCTTAACAGCTAACATTCTGCAGAGTAGTTAAACTGGCTAAGTCATGTTGACCTTGTCAGTACATAGCTTCTACTTTGGTGGCAGCATCTTATCCCTGCAGACAGTAAATGGTCATAATCAGGACATAATATATGTTTATTGACTTCTTGAGGCAGTATCATACCAGTACAGATAAGATGTGGACACCTACAGAGAAATAAAATAGCCATTATGTGCAGAAACTGAATATTGTATAACTTTACAAATTGTTATGTTCACACACACTTGCATTTGTTACATATTAAGCTTTAAAGAAATCCAGAGCTACATGTTTAGGTAGTGTATCACAAACAGTGTTTAGAATGTGAATTCTTGTAGAAAGCCAGGCACCCAACCTTACTGTGAAATTGTGGGATAATACCGCCCTTGTCTAAACTTCATATATATATATATATATATATATATATATATATATATATATATATACATATATATACATATATATATATATATATATATATATATATATATATATATAGGTTCACTTTATAATTTCGAAATACTGAAATACAGAATTTCAGTATTTCTATATCATAAAGTCGAAGAATCAAAATCGCGAAAGTGGATAATCGCAAATTCAAATATCTCAAATTCGTGGTTATGGCTTATGGTACGTGGCGTGCGGTGTTGGGAGTGTATTGTGGTTCATGTCATGTATGGATGTAGGTGCAATTGAAGGTAAGAGTGTTTTGTAAGGGTTTTGTGTGGGAGTTTGAGTGTGTCTGAATGTGTGTAAGTGTTGGATGTGTTGATGTATGTATATGTGTGATGTTTGTGTGTGTGCAAGGGACTGTGAAATGTGTGGGTGTGTATTTCCTTTTTGTGTCTGTTTTTGCGATCTCGGAGTTAGTATATATAAGTAGGGGTGTGTGGGGGGCACAGCTACATGTAGTGAATGTTTGTGTTTTTGAGTTTGTTTTGTTTGTTGTAGTGTGGGTTGGACGATGCATGTGTTGTATGGTGTGTATGTGTTCGTGATTGTGTGTTTTGCGATTTTGTGCTTTCGGGATTATGGACCTTCAACTTTATGATTTCGAAATACTGAAATTCGGTATTTCAGAATTATAAAGTGAATCTATGCTGACTGTTTCATGCTGGTAAATATCAAATGAGGGAAATGTGGACTCTTTAATATGTTGATAAAGCTGTTGTTGACTACTGTATTTGTAGGTTTAGTTGATGAAGTGTGTGTGTAAGCATGCGTGTGTGTTTGTGAGTTATGTTATCTGTGTTTTCGTATGTCATGAGGGGACTGTACTGCTGATGCAGTATTTGAATCTGCACAAGCAGTGCTTTTGTTCCTAGAGGCTATTTGTCTTTTCTCCATGTTTGTTCTACTGTGCAGTTGATACATATAAGTTTGGGGGTACAGTACTTGTCCCAACATAGGAAAAAATAATTGTTTTGGTTTGTTTTTTTTGTGTGTTTTGCTAGTCAGTGTTGTTTTCACACGGAATTTGAGGATTTGTGCTTTTTTGAAAGCAATACTGTTTTTTTTTCTTTACATCAAGAGTTCCTTATATAAAATATTATACACACACACACACACACACACACACACACACACACACATATATATATATATTTTTACACACACACACACACACACACACACACACACACACACACACACACACACACACACACACACACACACACAATAGCAGTACATTTCAATGAATTCACATTTCACTAAATCAAAATTCATAGAAAATTGTAGATGTTTATAGGCAATCACTTAGTGTGGTTTGTGTCTGAGCTCCAATAGTGACTCACTGTCCTTTTTTTCCCCCTTTTCTCTGCAGGTGTGTGACCATGGAGTTAGTTGTTGTGTCTTTTGGCTTTTCCTGGTTAGGGGTCACCACAGCAGAACTCCGGTCCACTAATGATTGGCAGTAGATTTTTACATGCCGAGTTGCCAGCCCTGACGCACAATCTTCAATGAAGGTAGGCCCATTCACACATGTCACCACACAGAAGACGCTTTAGCTGAGAATCGAACAGGACAACGTCTTACTGTGAGGCGACAATGCTACCACAGCACCACCACCGCTGTGACCATGGAGTTAGTATACTTAAGTAATTTACCTCAACACGATATTGGTGAAAAGCACATATAAAACCCTACTTAATACCAAAATCACTACAGTAAGTGACAAAGGAGTTAACACAGGAGATGCTTAAGCTGTGGGTCACAAAGGAGCCACAGTTAGACGAACAGGTCTGTTATCCTGGTTCCCAAGCCAGATGGGACTACAACACTTTGAAATGACTTTAGAAAACTGAAAAGCATTTGCTAATTTGCTTCCTACCCTACTTGGAGTGGATAAATTAATTGAAAAGCTAGGTAAGACTAGATTTCTGTCACTGCTAAACTTCACTAACAGTTATTTATTTATTTTTTAAACAAGAAATATCTTTACTAAATTATCATGTATGACATAAGCAATCATACATTTATATAAATCAAAACAAACCATATTTACATAATTGTAGTTGCAAACATTACACATATAATCTATCCAGTCATCACCAGTCAAACATTACATACCTTATTCAAACCCTGTCTTCTTTTAACCCTCATTTCTCCTTTGCATGTATTCTTCACGCAGTTCCCATTTTTCCTTTGTAATTTGTTCCTACCCTTCTCTAAAGATCCAAATTCCAGTTGTTTTATCTCTTACTACATTCACTACTTCTTCCATTTTCTAATAAATGCTTTTTTTTGGCAGCCACAACAATTAGACTCAGCAAGGCCTTAATATACCTAGGCAATTCCAATTCTGTATCATAGCACAAAAAATAATTTCCTTAATTACACCAATTTGCTCACCCAGTAACTCTGACAGAGCAGTCAGAATGGAATCTTTAAAGTCTGCCAGTTCATTACATTCCCAGAAAATATGTTTCCAGTTACCTCTTCCCCATCACACCTCCAACATTTGTTGTTAAGCTGACGCAAAATTCTTTGATTCTAGTTGGGGTATAAAAATATTTATGTAAGCACTTCCAAGCAAAGATCCTAAATCTTCTAGACTTTGTGCATATTTGGAAGACATACATATATCCCCCATTGTTTCTTTGTGAACTGCTTATCCAGTCTCTTTTCCCAGTCCATTCTAACCTGCACTGATTGATTCTTACAGTTATCACGCAATATTTTGTATGCTCTACTAATTATTCCTTTTTTTAATTGCAGCTTCTGTTCTAGATTCTACTAAAAACTACCAGTGCTGGTCTTTCACTTAGGACCCCTCTATTTCTTCCCCTTTGCCTATACTCTGATAATAATCGTTGACAGGAAAGGCAATCTCTATCCTGCAGTCAAGATAAATTCTTGGCCTCTTCCCATTCTATTACCTTTCCCCCTCTAATTATTTGCTCCCAGTACATTGGTTCTTTTACCAGTTTTCTCCAATAAATTCCTCCCCCCTTGCCTATTGTTTGTATTCCTAATTGCAGTCATCCCTATCTACAGAATCTCTTTTCTCCATTCCTGTGTTGGCTTAGCTTTTACAATACTTTCTGCTACTTTATGAATATAATATCCTACATGGTTATTGTTATTCTCCTTAAGGATCTGCATCCAAAATCCCAGTCTCTCCATGTTTCTTGAGCTTCCCCCGTTTTATCATCATGATTTTCACTTTGAATTATAGGTTTCTACTTGTGCTATGCAAAGGAGCCTTAACTGTGTAGCTCTGAAATACCCCTTCAAATTGGGTAATCCCAAAATGCCTTGTAAAAATTGGAAGAATCAGTTTATTCCACTTGACAATTGCTGTGCATGCCTCCCAGCTAAAATCCTTCCAGTCTTTATTAATTGATATCTGCAACTTCTCCTCTGCTTGATACTAATGTGCCTGACCTGTGTTTAAAACTAAAGAGACTAAAACATTTTAACTGCTTGTTTCTTGCTATCCATATCCATATAACAGAGCTTCCAGTTTTTCAGTTCTTGTATTATCTTATGTTTAGTCTCTTCCCATATACCTTTAGTTGCCACACCAGAATTCTTTTTAATCCATATTCCTAAGTACTTCATTTTATCACATCACCATAAATATGGATATTGCTGAACAGATTTGTGTGTGGGTACATAATTTACAGCTATAGCCTTTGTTTTAGCTTCATTAATTTTGCAACCCGAAAAGATTTGAAACTGCCTCAAAATGTTCCACAACACTGAAATCTCCTTTTCTGGTTTTATCAGGTATAAAATAGTATAATCTGCAAATACATCTAGCATTTCTTGACTGTCATACCAATCATATCCTTGAATTTCTGAGTATCTTAGTTTCTTTGCCAATGGCTCTAAATATAACACAAAAAACAAAGGAGAAAGATGACACCCTGCCTGGTTCCTCTTCTCATACAGAAATTATCAGAGAGGAACCCACTCACTTTAATTTTTCACCTCCAATCCCTCATATATCCACCTAATTAACCTTATAATTTAATCAGGGAATGCAAATGTATAACTTCACAGCCTACTCTGTCAAATTCTTCCTCTGCATTTAGACCAACCAACAACAGTGGTATTTTCTTACATTCAGCTTCCCTTTGGATCAGTGTTCTCTTAATGTTGTTAAATGTTTGCCTCCCCTCCACAAAACCACACTGATCCATCTCTGTCAGTTTTGGCATTACCTTTGCCATTCTTTCAGCCATTATAGACATAAACACTTTTGAAATGGGCTTGTATGAAGCTGGCTCTGATTGGTCTTTATCCTCTTTATGTACTACAGCCACCACCACTTTCTTCCAGGATGCTGGTGCTTCTCCTCTTCTTAAAATACTGCCAAACAAAACCTTCCAGTTTTCTACTCTTATCTTCCAAATTTCCACAGAAATATCATCTACTCCTGGAGAATTTCCTGTTGATTGGTTATAGATCACCATTTTTATCTCATCTCATCCTATCCTATTAGTAATTGAGCCTCATCTAACTCTGACCTTGACATATTTAATTCTTCCATAAACACTTCCATTTGTACCTTTTTATGAACTCCATATTTTTCTGTTTTTAATAGACTTTCCTCTATAGGATCTCTTGTTACCTTCCTTGTTATAGATTCCCTAAGCTTGGTGACAACCCTTTCTACTTTCTATTTCCTGAGTTATTGTGCTAAAAGTTTTTGTGCTTTGGCATTATCAACAAAAACAATTGCTTAACAGCAAATCTTTCTAAACTCATGCATATTACTGAGGTAATCCTCTATTTTCCTCTTAGTATTCTGCAATTGCTCTGCTTCTTGTTCTGTGAGACTCCCCCAATTCTTCACCACTTTAACATTTGTCAGTCCCTCGAAATAATTCTTTATTTTATTTCTACCCTATTTTTACACTCCACTTTAATTTTATCACTCCCTAGCTATATTTTCAGAAGAAATTTCTGTCTTCTCTAATAACTCTTGAATAATTTCCACTACCATTATTTAAATTCCTCTCTTTTCAACAGATAGGTGGGAAAGTGTCAGTGTCTCACTTTTATCTCATTACCCTGCATTTTTATTTTAGTTATTACTAGCGCGTAATCTGAAATAGTTACTGGATGTATATTAAAACTTTTAATTAAATGCACTTGTTCCTATGAAATCTAAATTCTGTCTAGCCTAGCACAGTTTTTATATCTTGGGGAATAACATATAAATTCACTCTGAACCCCTACTACTGAAGATACATCTTCTATGCCAAATATTTTCATAAATGTTTTCAAAATCTACCCTCCTTTGTTACGTTTTCCCTTCTGGGCCCCCCAGACACATCTTCATTGCAGCAAATCAAATTCCAGTCCCCACTTATAAGTAATATTCCCTGCTGAAAACTATTTCTCCCAGAATTTTCTTAAGCTGTGTTATAGCAGTTTTAGGTGGAATGAATGCATGCAGGTGTAATCCTTCTCCCATGCCAGTAGCCCTTTAGTACTACATATCTACAATTATTTATTTTTTATCCTCTTCTATCACTACTGGAGCTCTTCTTCCGATTAATTTAAAACTCCTCTTTTCCTTTGGCCCATGTATTCTGCTGAATAACACTCCTGAAATCCTTTCTTTATCAAATTCACATGTTCAATTCTTTCCAAATGTGCCTCCTGTAGCACAACTATTTGCACTCTGCATTTTAATATGGTTCACTACTCTTTCTTTTTTGTATACATCTATGAGACCATTAACATTTAAAGATAATATCAAAAGAGTAATTATGTTAAAAATGTATTATTCCCATCTTTTATTTGTAACAGCTTTTTTGCTAAATATATAGTTCTAGCTTTTGTGTTACATGCACACACTATCCTTTTTATACAGTTGCTTCTTGTTATATCTATTTCAGCCTATGTCACATCTTACAAAACTTTTTGTTTTACTGAAAGCCCTCAAATAAAAAAAAACAAATACACCCACAATCCACCCCAAAAAACTATTAACTTAATATTAACATACAAAACTATGTACATCTTCAAATACTGAAGTTTTACCTTCCTAATAGGATCAATTGTCCCAAACCAACAGCCACACTCAGAGACTTAGGTTAACCTAAAAGAACATGCTAAGATACATGGTACAGCCTGTGCTTCAACTAAGTGGTATCTGGTTTTGTCTTGTCTTTATTGGTCTCCCAGAATGAGAAAACACTTGAATGCTTACAGAAAACATTATGTCCTAACAATTGAAAGAAAGCTATTAAAAGAAAGAATTATTCTGTTTTCATTGCTCTTTATCAGATTGTCAACATGAAGACATAATAACCAGGTACAGAATTGCTTTTACAAGTATTTATTTATGTATTTGCTAGAAGAAAGCTTTATTATATTCAATGTTCTTTTTTATTTGCTTTCTTTTAAAACTTAATTACTGTTTAGAAAAAAGTTTAAGTACAGTTAACTCTTTCCTTCCTCTTCCCCTCTCCTAAGTACGTAATCCCACATTTTTCATTTTCCAAGTTACTGATTTTAGTTTTCAAACATTAATGACATGAAGTAGGGCATATGCTTTAGAGTACCCTACAATTTTAACAAAGTCAGCAAAGTACAATATTTTCAGTTTTCTTTTGTTCCGTCATGTTTCACAAGTATAATTAATGCTCTAAATCCACCATTTATTTGTCAATTTCTGAGTTGCTGGTTTTATTCCTGTTTAACTCCAACTCCCAAATCCAGTCTTTGCTTCTTTATCAAACTTTTTGGTTTTCTGAACAACTCTTGTGCTTTTTTCTGTCTCTCAAGCATTTTCCATTGAAACACTGGAAAATAAAGGTTTCAATGACACAGTCTCTTAGCTCATTTCTTATTGGACAAACTTTTTTTTACCTCCTTAGCATATTGTGCATCAAAAAATGATTTTGTCCCTCCAGGAAAGAATATTCTGAAGATAGCTGGATACAGCAGTTTGAATCTCACACCTGCTTCCCAACATTCCTTGATTAGTGGAATAAATTTACTCCTATTCTGCCTGGTGTACAGTGAGTAATCATTTTCCAAAAATAGTCTGCTGTCTCCCACTTTTAGTACTTTGTCTTCTGCAACAGGTTTGTCAGAATCAACTCCTTCTGCTGGTAAAATTGCATCTTTACTATTAAAGGTCTAGGTTGCTTCCTCGTGGCCATGTTTGGAATGTACATAACATATGCCCTTTCAATTAACAGCTCCTGCTGTGGAATAGCAGTCCAGTTGCTTATTTGTGATTTCATAAAATTAATACAGTCTGTTACTTCCAACTTCAATGGTACAGCAAAAAATATCAGGTTTTCCCTGTGTGCTCTGTCCTCTAATTCTATTACTTTATTAAACATCTCTTCTTGGGCAGTCTCATATTCAGCCAGCCTTTTCTTCATTTTGACCACTGAATTTTGCAGTTTTATCACCTCATCTGAATATCTGTTTAAACCTTCTTCCATTTTATCCAGCTTTTTCTTATTTCAGTTGATATACTCCATCAGTGTTTTGTTTATTTTAATCACCTCTGAGTACATTTGACTTATATTTTTCCTCCAGGTTACTGCAAGTCATGTCTTGCACCAGAGCTGGAGCTTGCACTACTTTTTGTTGAACAGCTGTAGAATTCTTCCCACTCAGTGCTTTTTCCTCACCTTTTGTGGTTGATTTTCTTTCAGGTTAATTTATTTTTTGCCGGCATTCAGGCAGTGCACTTACTAGCCTGTTACTGAAATTTACCCTCCAAAATGAGTTCACTGGCTCTCTCTTATGAGTTTTTGTTTTCACACTGGGTGAGCTGAAATTAAACATTACTCAATGTGCAGCCAACGTAGAAAAGAACTTTGCTAACAGTTATTTGCAAGAAGAAAACTGCATTCGCCACACCTGATGGCTAACTTCTATGTAAAGTAAATGCCTTTGGGTGTTCATGGTGCATCATCAACATTTCTGAGGCTTACGACTAGGACACTGAGACCCCACACCACATATGCAACAGCTTACCTTGATGATGCAGTTATTTTTAATGAAGACAGGGAAAGTCAGTTTGCTAAACTACAAGATGCTTTAAATTCCTTAAGACAAGCTGGTTTAACAGCTAACCCAACCATGTGTAAATTGGGTATGGCTAAAATCTAGTATTTGGGGTATGTGATAAGAAGGAAAATAATAACAGTCCAGACAGCAAAGGTGGATGACATACATAATTGATTCATACCTGTCAGCCTTCCTTACCTGTGCCAACCTTAACCCTAGCCCTGTACATTACCTTATCAAAACCCATTTCCCTAACAGTACCACTACACAAGTCATTCACCAGCACACACACACACACACACACACACCATCACACACAAAAACAATCACCTTACCCAGCCCGTACTCTAGACCTAACCTTAAAACATTCAAACAAACTTAATAAAATACCATCACACTCAAAGCCACACACGTGCACGCACATATAGAAAATACACTAACTGTGCCCACTTCCCAGCCCTTATTCAAACTCTAACCTGCAAACACTTGCACAGACACTATACCTTCACATGGGGTTGTGAGTTGGTATAATGGTTAAAGCATTTACCTCACAAACAAAAAGGACAGGGGAAATTGGCTTGGCTTTCAATAGCCTACAAAAGCAGCTAGCCTAGTACTTATCTATAAACTAGACGTGTCCAACCTGCGGCCCTCAGAGCTCTTCCATGCGGCCCTCAACCTCTAACTGCAACATGGATGTACGCATACTCCAAAACACTTTTTTTGTTTTGTGTTTTTCGCTCCCGTGACCTGTAACGCTAATGTCAGTGTGCGCATGCGCCAAAGCACCCTTCTAGTTTTGTTTTTGAGCCAAAAAAGGGTCAGTGGGTTTACTCCATTATTTTGTGCCGAACAATCAGTGTGTGTGTTCTCGCTGAAGAGGGACTCATGTATGGATTTGCTGCTGTTGCCTTTGAAAGGGACAGTAATTACCTGTGTTAATAGGTAAGTACGGAGTGAGTGAGTGCATACATGAAAGCAGAATTGTGCGCGTGAAAGTAGAAGAAGAGTGTGTGTGTGTGTATGTGTGTACATGTGTGCATGACAGAGAGAGATGCATGCACAAAGAGGCTAACAATGATCAGTCTACCTACTGAACACAAACAAGTTAGCTCTCAAATATATCATACATTAAGAGTACACTTTCATTAAATTGTGGCTTTCCTGACAGGGAGAGTGTTGTATTGAACATGAACTCATACCTCTTAACTGTATGGATTTTCAAAGAATGTCTGGATTTTTGCCTCATCTTCCAATTTGTGTCTTTTGCTTAGGAAATAAAAGTAGTCATCCAAGGTAATGCAGTTCCAAGGAGTAAGAATGAGACAGCAGCCTAGGGTTAATGGGTCAGTAGTGGACCAACTATGTGGGACTGTTGCATATAAAGTTGTATTGTTTTTTCAGACAAACAAAAAAGCACCTAGTACTGTTTTTTCATTGGTGGGTTCTAAGCAGTGGTAGATTGGACAACAGTAAGCATAACTTTGGCGGATCATCAATACTGGCACATCAAGTGGGCACAATGTCATTTTTTAAATGTTGGGGATTTTAGTGTGTATGTGTGTGTTTATGTGTTGGGAGTGCTGCAACAGTAGATGATTATTAAAGACAGAGACTTACGCACTGTGGAGAATATGTTTCTTTGTTTCAAAACCTAATACTTGGGTACGCATGCCAGAAGTAGATTTTTTAAGACATAGCTTCTTGCCATTTACAGTGGATGGATATTTACATTTAATGGACAATGTATTAGAGTGGGCCTGTGGGGTTCTGAAGGATGCCAAGTCTACCACTGCCAATGTCTTGTAAAGTGACTTGGAAATGGATATTGGGATGTTACTGAAAAAATATAGTAAGTGGGTTTAGTTTAATTAAACAAAGTGTACTTTCAATTTACAGGCCATAATTTAATTTATTTCAGGTAATCCAGATACTGGTAGATTGTATACCATTAGACTTAATTAGGGAGAGCTATCATTCTGGGGAAACAAGCAGCCCTAGTTTCAGTGAAAGCTCTATGGTTGCTTGCAGGTAGGAAGTTGCAGGATTTTGATGCAATGTGTTTTATTTATTATTTTTAATGCATTTGTCATTTCAAAGCATGGTTTTCTTTGATGCAAAAGAAGGCAGGACTGAATGAGCCATATAATGTTTAACTGACAATAATGGGATAGAAAGATTGTAAGTGATGTATAATGTAGAAAAACAAACTTCGGACTCAGCACGACTCGTTGAACAAAGACTGGAAATTTATTTGATAAGCGCTTTCGCGTACCTTCCTGTACGCTTCCTCAGACCATAAATGTTACAACAAAATAGCAGCTTTTTATACAATGACATTGAACACTTAATTATTTATTAACAATTAGACATAATAGGCAAATTGATAAGACAATTAAAACTTCAGTTTAAAGGGACACATTCTATAAAAGCATGTGCATAGAAAAAATGAGTTCATATATAGGCTAAGATAGCTATTGACTCATAAAGCAATATGGTATGTGTATTTAGCTTATAGGGTATGTATCAATAGAATACAAAAGTAGTGCAAATATGTAGGTAGCAAATAAATGCAAGTTTAAAAAGGAATAAATGTGTATAAATATAAATACTGATATAGATAGGTATATATACATTAGTGCGAATATTATTAAAACAATTGAATAAAATATAAAATATATATATATGCATCAATTTTATTATAATAATTATATACATGGAAAATAAAAAATAAAAAATAAAATGGAATCATATTAATAAGTAGATCAAATTGACAAAGTATGAATCTACTAATAAGTAGGTAAAATTCTTGGGATTAAAATCTGTACATCATGTAAAATTTACTCATTATAGGAAAATGTGATGTCCTAAAAGTCATAAATAATCATCTTCGTGCATTGAGGTACGGTTTAATGGAAATATAAAGATTCAAACCTGGGGAGTAATGCCCCTTTAGTCTTAGTATCCATTTCAATTCTTTGAGCTCTAGCATATTTATATAATCTCCACCTCTACTGTTTGGTTCTACTACTTCAAGTACCCTAAATACAAAGGAATGATTTGGAAAACATTGTACGTGCTTGGCTAAAGCATTTAATTTCTTTATGTCATAGATGTGGTTATAAACTCTGTTTTTAACTTGCGTTTGGTTAGACCTACATAAAATGCTGGACATTGTTCACAAGTAGCTAAGTAGATCAGTCCTGAGCTATCACAGGTAGCTAAAAATCTTGGCTTAAAAATATATTTGGTTTCTGGATGTATATATACTTGTTCTCTAGTGACAAACTTACAATAGTTGCATTGATTGCATGGATACGTACCTACTTTTTCCCCTGACTTTGATTTAGTGTCACTAGGTTTATCACAAAGTAATCCTTTAAGGTTTTTATTATTCCTATACGTAAAATGAGGTACTTTACCTACTAGTTGTTGTGTAAAATCATCTATCATTAGAACTTTCCAATTATTATTAATTATTTTCCTAATATTAAAACTGTCATTAGTATAGGTTGTAGTAAAACTCAGCTTTCCTGAGGAATAAGAAATGTTCTTATTACCTATCTCATACTTAAAATTATCATCTATCATTAGATTTGAAGCTTCTACATCTTTCAATACTTGTGCCCTAATGGTTTTTACTAACTTTTCATCATACATTCTATCTAAAAATATGCGTTCTAATTTGTCAGCTTCATGGGTCAGATCTTTCTTGTCTTTACAAATTTTAGATAGTCTGATGAACTGACTTTTGACTATACCTTTATATACATGGCGTGGGTGCATGCTGTCGTAACGTAGTATAGAATTCCTCCAACATGTTTTTCTAAACAGAGTGGAAGTTAACTTGCCATTTCTTATGTTTAGGCATACATCTTAAAAATTAACTGTTTCATAGGACATTTGTGCTGTAAATTTAAGAAAAGTAGTAGTAGTTTCTAAGTGGTTTTTAAACTCATCAAACTCTTCTTTGGAGCCTTCCCAAACTAATAGAATATCATCTACAAAACGATAATAAGCCACTATTTTTCTAAATGAAGGGTGGGTAAAAACAAAATCTTTTTCCCACTTATGCATTACCAAGTTCGCATAAGTGTTTGCACAAGGGGTGCCCATAGCTACCCCTGATGTTTGTAGATATAGGCACCCCTCAAAAACAAACACATTATTGCATAGGACTAAGTCTAGTAACTGACAAATGAGAATAATTTCATCCCTTTTAATATGTGGGAAAGCTAGCAGTAACTCTCTCACTGCCTGTGTACCTTCAACATTAGGTATGGAGGTAAATAGACTAGTCACGTCCATAGTAACCAATAAATGCTGTCCTTCAACTAGTTTTTTATCAACGGAGTTTAAGGATTCCAGTAATTGATATGTGTCTTTCAGTATGTTTGGAATCTCATTTACAACTGGTCTCAAAGTCTTTTATAAATAGACTGAAACTTTTTCAGTCACCCATCCCTCACTGGCCACAATGGGTCTTAATGGTGGGGGTATAACTCCTTTGTGCATTTTAGGTAATCCTTTAATTATGGGAACTTGCGGATTATCTATAGAAAAGTATTCGTACAGGCCTTGGGGTATTTGGCCACACATGAGGAGATCATAGATCTCATCTTTGACACCAGCTATAATTCTTGACATTCTAGAATTATCAATCTCTAGATAGGTGGTTTCATCTTTTAACATGTCTAACATTAAAGACTGATATGATAATCTGTCAAACAGGGCTACCTCACCTCCCTTGTCAACTGGTCTAAAAATTAGAGAAGAATCATGCATCAAATTATGTAGTGAGGATTGCACTTCCTTAGACATATTGAAATACATACATTTTTTCTTTGTGTTTATGCAATATTCATAAATGTCCTTTTCACATAATTTAATGAAAAGATCCACATGTCCTGGTATCATAGGAGAAAACGAACTCTTTCTTTTAAAAATAGTAACATTTGCTTCAGTAGTGTCTCTTTCTGAAGATTTTGACTTAAAAAATATTTTCAGTGCTATAGAGCGCCCAAACATTCTAAGGTCTGTTAGCAAGTCAGAGAGGACACTGCCTTGCGACGATACAAACGACAGCCCTCTATTTAATAATTCTTTATCATGTACAGAAAGAACATACCTGGACATATTAAAGAAGAGTTGAGTTTCTATTGGTAGTGTCTCCTTCTTTGGAAGGCTTCGTTGTCTTCCGATAACTTGCGTTTTCTGTTGTTCCAACTGTTTCGGCGTTCTCTCGTTGGAACCAGCTTCTTTATTGGATAGGGTAAAAAAGAAGAAGAAGCATCATTGCTGTTATTTTTTGGAATGGCTCCTAGATTCTTTTGGGCAAACTTGATTCGGTTCGCTTCTTGATTTGGGAGTGGAGTCGATGCAGCTGCCGTTGATGTTACGATAAGGGGAGCCTCTGGAGGTGTAGTGAAGTTATCTCCTTAAGTCCTCCTGAACTGTTCGTGTGGACGCTGAAACTGGAAACCCAATGGCGACTGGCGCTGTTATCGTGTCATCATGTGGCGCAAAATTTGGAATCTGTGTGCGTGGAAGAATGTTAGGTGATTCCCTCCTGGGCCAAATAAAGACATTCCCCGAAGAAAAGTCTTGGTAGTCACGTTGTAGCTTCCTGTGTTTGGTTTGCTGCAAATGGAGGGCATAGGAGCTAACTTGACTAAACAAATTGTCTATTCTTTGTTGAAAGTGATCATCAGGAAAACTTTCATTTAATTCATGTTGTGCACAGTTAATTTTTATTAGCAGTTCTTTTTCCATCGGACTAAAATAGTCAATTAAAAGTTGGACGTACTTCATACTAGCTTCTAAGTTTATCTCCTGCCATCTCTTAAGCAGGATAGGGTGAGTGTCACCATAGGTGGGCATACAAAGTATTCGCATACCTCGAGGAACCAATTTAAACCGTATGCAAGCTTCCATGTGTTTTCTTTGCCAGTTTAGGCGTTGAAATCTGTAAAGGTCATTTTCCAGAATCTTAATTTTGGAATTAAATGTTTCTAAATTATCAGTAGTAACTTCCATTGTATTACCGTTCGGTACTCTAAGGTCCAGAGCCAATAAAGGATTGAATTCATCATTCAGCAAAGTTGTCCACTGTTCTTTTCTCCGTGGTATCCTCGGTTCTGGAACATAATCCAATTCCACATTGGGGGTAGTCATGTCGTGTGTTGTAGTGGTACTAAATAGGAATACTAGACAAAAAATGAAAGTCCACCACAACAAAGAGACCTTAGTTAAATAAAATAAAATGTAGAAAAACAAACTTCGGACTCAGCACGACTCGTTGAACAAAGACTAGAAATTTATTTGATAAGCGCTTTCGCGTACCTTCCTGTACGCTTCCTCAGACCATAAATGTTACAACAAAATAGCAGCTTTTTATACAATGACATGGAACACTTAATTATTTATTAACAATTAGACATAATAGGCAAATTGATAAGACAATTAAAACTTCAGTTTAAAGGGACACATTCTATAAAAGCATGTGCATAGAAAAAATGAGTTCATATATAGGCTAAGATAGCTATTGACTCATAAAGCAATATGGTATGTGTATTTAGCTTATAGGGTATGTATCAATAGAATACAAAAGTAGTGCAAATATGTAGGTAGCAAATAAATGCAAGCTTAAAAAGGAATAAATGTGTATAAATATAAATACTGATATCTACCACGGAGAAAAGAACAGTGGACAACTTTGCTGAATGATGAATTCAATCCTTTATTGGCTCTGGACCTTAGAGTACCGAACGGTAATACAATGGAAGTTACTACTGATAATTTAGAAACATTTAATTCCAAAATTAAGATTCTGGAAAATGACCATTACAGATTTCAACGCCTAAACTGGCAAAGAAAACACATGGAAGCTTGCATACGGTTTAAATTGGTTCCTCGAGGTATGCGAATACTTTGTATGCCCACCTATGGTGACACTCACCCTATCCTGCTTAAGAGATGGCAGGAGATAAACTTAGAAGCTAGTATGAAGTACGTCCAACTTTTAATTGACTATTTTAGTCCGATGGAAAAAGAACTGCTAATAAAAATTAACTGTGCACAACATGAATTAAATGAAAGTTTTCCTGATGATCACTTTCAACAAAGAATGGACAATTTGTTTAGTCAAGTTAGCTCCTATGCCCTCCGTTTGCAGCAAACCAAACACAGGAAGCTACAATGCGACTACCAAGACTTTTCTTTGGGGAATGTCTTTATTTGGCCCAGGAGGGAATCACCTAACATTCTTCCACGCACACAGATTCCAAATTTTGCGCCACATGATGACACAATAACAGCGCCAGTCGCCATTGGGTTTCCAGTTTCAGCGTCCACACGAACAGTTCAGGAGGACGTTTCAGGAGATAACTTCACTACACCTCCAGAGGCTCCCCTTATCGTAACATCAACGGCAGCTGCATCGACTCCACTCCCAAATCAAGAAGCGAACCGAATCAAGTTTGCCCAAAAGAATCTAGGAGCCATTCCAAAAAATAACAGCAATGATGCTTCTTCTTCTTTTTTACCCTATCCAATAAAGAAGCTGGTTCCAACGAGAGAACGCCGAAACAGTTGGAACAACAGAAAAAGTACAGTTTTGTACCTACCATAAATGTAGATGTTCGAGGATCCACATTGCTGCAGTCCTAACCATTGGGTAGTCCGTCCGCTGTGTCAGTCGGCGAATACCAAAGTATATGGACGTCGTGGTCAAGGCGCATTACTGGATGTCAGGACGACAGGGTACTAATGCGCATGACCGACGTCATATCCTCAGTCTTTTCTTGCCCCAGATGTCAGAAGACCCTAAAAAGACAAGGCCTAAACCAAAAACACCAAAAAACCCTGCACCAAACATATATACAATATATAATTTGCATTTACAAATATATAGCTCACACCACACCACACACCTACACACAGGGGAGGGGGGAGGAGGGTGGACTGCAGCAATGTGGATCCTCGAACATCTACATTTATGCTAGGTAGAAAACTGTACTATGTTCTTCATTCCACATTGCTGCAGTCCTAACCATTGGGTAGAATCCCAAAGCAGAGGTAAGGGAGGCTGGCAAATCATAAGGAAGCAGGAGCTGTCAACATGCCTTGCAAAATAGCTGTGGCAAAACCAGCCCTAGATTTAGAGTAGAGAGGAAGGTGGTAATGCTTAGAGAAAGTATGTACTGAACTCCAAGTAGCTGCCTCCAAAATATCCTTAGTTGCCACCCCTTAGAAATGCTGTAGAAGTGGCAGTAGCCCTAGTGGAATGTGGCCTAATCCCAGCTGGAATCTCCTTGCCATGATGGGAATAACAAAATGAAATGCAAAACCCAATCCACTTAGAAATAGTTTGCTTAGACACAGGCTTGCCCTGAGAACTCAAAGCAAAGGAACATACAACTGCTGAGACTGCCTGAAATCCGTAGTCCTGCTTAAATAATAACGTAACTGCCTATGTACATCCAAAGTGTGCAAAATCTTTTCTCCTTATTTTGGGGATCTGCATAGAAAGTAGGCAAATGAATAGTTTGGTTTAAAGCCACACTAGAAACCACCTTAGGCATAAAGGAAGGATTAGTACGTAATGATACCCTATCCTTATGGAAAATCAAAAGGGCTCTACTGCCATAAGGGCCTGCAACTCAGAAACCCTTCTTGCAGAAGTAATAGCCAACAAAAAAGCAGTCTTCCATGACAAGTATTTCAATTCAGCAGTAGCCGCAGGCTCAAAAGGTTGTAGAGTAAGTTTTTCCAACACAAAATTGAGATCCCAAGCAGGAGTAGGAGCTCTCACGGGGGGTCTATATTCTTTGCCCCTCTAAGAAACTGCTTGAACAAAGGATGCGAAAACAATGGAGGGTCACAATCATAGTGAGCTGAAATTGCTGCAGCATGAATCTTAATGGAAGAGAAGGACAAACCTTTGTCCAATAACTCAGTAAGATATTGAAGAGCCACACTCAAATTAGGCTCAGAAATCTCCAAATTCTTTGCTGCACTCCAAAATAAAAATCTCTTCCATTTTTCTGCGTACACTTTCCTTGTACTAGGTCTTCTGGCATCCATAATCACATTTAAAACTTGTTGAGGAAGTTGAGACCTGCTGTGTTTCAAAACAGAATATGCCATGCTGTTAGATGAAGAGAGTGAAGCTTGACATTGAGCAGGTGACCGTCCTTCTGAGATAACAGGTGTGGAATCAAAGGTAAAGGCCATGGAGGCTTCCTTACCAGACCCTTAGTAGTGGGTACCAGTGTTGCCGAGGCCAATCTGGAGCTATTAAAATCATCCTTGGCTTGTCTTGTCTGACCTTTAGGAGCACCTTTGGGAGAAGAGGCAGAGGTGGAAAGGCATACACATGAAGATTTTTCCAACTGAAAGAAAGAGCATCCACTTTCCAAGCTGTATGATGAAACCTTTGTGCAAAAACTTGGCAGCTGGTGGTTCAGTGGAGAAGCGAACAGATCTATGTCTGGAGTTCCCCATGACACTGTCAATTTCTGAAATACATGAAGATCCAGTTTCCACTCGTGGGGATCCATGATTTGCCTGCTTAACACATCTGCTAAGTTCTGTGCTGCTCAGCAGAAAACCTTGCTGAAGAGTTAGTTGCAAGAAGCTGAGCTAGTCTCCCATAAAATCATTGCTTGCCTGCATAGAGGATAAGAATGTGTTCCCCTTGTTTGTTGATGTACCACATGACAGTTGTGTTGTCTGTTAGAATCAACACCTGCCCAGGAAGAAGTAACTCCTTGAAAGCCATTAATGCAAACTGGACTGCTAACATCTCTTTCATGTTGATATGTAGATGCTGTAGTCTGGCAGGCCACTTGTCTTGTATCCACTTTCCATTTAGATGAGCTCCCAAGCAATGTCCGAGTATCTCTGCGTTAAAATCTGACTGACGCGCCTGGCCGGTCACAGAGAGTCCCTTGTTTAGGTGACATTCCTGAGCCCACCACAAAAGTTCTTTTTGAATGCAAGGTATTATTTGAATGACAGTGTCCAAATCCTGGCAGTGCTGTGTCCACACATTTTTGAGATACCATTGCAGCTTCCTCATATGCAGTTTGGCATTGGGAAGCACCAGAATACAAGATGCCATGAACCCTAAGGCTTGAAGGACTGTCCTTGCAGTCAGCCCGGACTGAAGAGATAGTTGATGGAAGTAACTGGAAAGATTCTGTTGCTTGTCCGGGGGTTAAAGGCCATCTGGGCTGCTGTATTCAGTCTCACACCCAGAAAGCACATGTCTTGAGAGGGTACTAGACTGGACTTTATTTCGTTCACAGAATACCCTAGGCATCTTAGCACTGCTATGACATATTCCAGATGCTGTAGAAGGTCTTCCTTTTCTTGAGCCAGAATCAGGCAGTCAGTAAGATGATTTTTGATTCCTTTAGCCTGAAGTAAGTCCAAGGATAGATTTGAATTCCTTTTAGCCTGAAGTAAGCCAGTAGGATAGATTTGAATCTTTTTAGCCTGAAGTAAGCTATCACTGGAGCCAGAACCTTTGTGGTGAATACTGGCGCAGTAGATAAGCCAAAGGGCAACGCAGAGAACTGATAATGAGAATTTCCAGCCGAAAACCGCAGATACTTCCTGCAACTTAGTCTTATAGGCACATGAAGGTAAGCTTCCTTGAGATCTAAAGTTACCATCCAATGATCTTTGCCCAGCAGAGGTAAAAGCTGTTGTAACGTCAACATCTTGAACTTGTAGTCTGGCAGGCCACTTGTCTTGTATCCACTTTCCATTTAGATGAGCTCCCCAAGCAATGTCCGAGCAATGTCCGAAATAAAAATCTGGCCTGCTCTTCTGGCCGGGTCAACAGAGAGTCCTTGTTTAGGTGACATTCCTGACCCACCACAAAAGTTCTTTTGAATGCAAGGTATTATTTGAATGACAGTGTCCAAATCCTGGCAGTGCTGTCTCCACACATTTTTGAGATACCATTGCAGCTTCCTCATATGCAGTTTGGCATTGGGAAGCAGCAGAAATATAGATGCCATGAACCCTAAAGGCTTTGAAGACTGTCCTTGCAGTCAGCCGGACTGAAGAGATAGTTGATGGAAGTAACTGGAAAGATTCTGTTGCTTGTCCGGGGTAAAAAGGCCATCTGGGCTGCTGTATTCAGTCTCACACCCAGAAAGCACATGTCTTGAGAGGGTACTAGACTGGACTTTATTTCGTTCAGAGAATACCTAGGCATCTCTAGCACTGCTATGACATATTCCAGATGCTGTAGAAGGTCTTCCTTTTTTTTGAGCCAGAATCAGGCAGTCGTCCAAGTAAGGATAGATTTGAATCCTTTTTAGCCTGAAGTAGCTATCACTGGAGCCAGAACCTTTGTGAATACTTCTGAATGGTAGAGTAGATAAAAAGCAGGGCAACGAGATGAAGAACAATGAATTTCCAGCTCGAAAAACAGATACTTCCTGCACCTTAGTCTTATAGGCACATGAAGGTAAGGTTCCTCCAGCTCTAACGTTACCATCCAATGATCTTTGCCCAGCAGAGGTAAAGCTGTTGTAACGTCAGTTGTAACGTCAACATCTTGAACTTGGGAATGTCCAGATAAGTGTTGAGGATAGATAAATCCAAAATTGGTCTCCACGTTCCCCTTCTTCTTTGGTACTACAACAGGCGAGAAAAATCCTAGCCCCTTTCTGGTACAGGGACTGGCTGGATGAATTGACCCTGAGTAACAGAGAAATTTGCTTGTGAGCCTCTTTCCTCTTGTGGAGGGGGAAACGCCTGGCATGCCTTGAAAAGGGGCAATGTATGGAAATAAAACCTGTAACCGTGGTGAATGATATCCAACACCCATCTGTCTTGAGTGATTAAATCCCAATTTTTTCGAAAAGAGACAGTCTTCCTCCCAAAAGAGCTGCCAGACGCAGAATCTACTGGCAGCTGAAAAGGCAGGTCATTGGGTCTGTTTACGAAAGGACTGACCCCTGCCCTCACCAGAAGTCTGAGCAGGTGAACCCCTGTCTAGGCCTAAAAAGAACTTTGAGCTGCTGCCCCTACACACGTCTAGACTACCCCTAGACTGAGAATCATAAGCAGGATATGTCCATCCCTTAGTAGGCCAATTTCTACTAAACGTGCACTGCACTGCAAAAAATCTTTAACAGTTTTGCATAGACTTTATAGCTTTCCTCCATTTTTTTTTAAAAACTGCTCCACAGGGAGAACCAAATAACACATCAGACTGTAAAGGAGCATCCAAAATCCTAGTCTTAACATGCTCTGCTAAATTCTGATCCCTCAACCAGGCATGTCATGAAGAACACAGAACTAGGGGCAGCACCCCTCGAGGAGGCCTGCACAGCATCAAAACCACATTGCAAAGAATGCTTACCCACTTGTTCAGACACATGAACTAAATCCAGCAACTCTTTACACTCTATACCTTCCGCCAAAGCATCCACCTTAGATTTCAATTGTGAAAGGAGATAATTTTGATATTTTAGCATGTGAAACTGAAATTCAAACGCCTCATGGCTAAAGTGAAGAAGAAGTATATACACTTTTCCCCCCCCTCCAAAAGCCCTTGCCCTCTTTATCAGTAGGAACAGGATTTTTAACAACAGAGGCCTTAACACCTTTAGGCCCCTGAGAAATAGTTTCGGGTCTGCCCTAGGACTCTTAAACAGATACTTCTGAGCTTCA
Organism: Protopterus annectens; assembly: GCF_019279795.1. Lineage (NCBI taxonomy): Eukaryota > Metazoa > Chordata > Ceratodontiformes > Protopteridae > Protopterus > Protopterus annectens. Next base: position 125,393,879 of record NC_056738.1, on the reverse strand, counting down.
GGCACCCTATAGTACCTATCAGGTTTAACAGGGGCAGGAGGCAAAGAATCAGGGTTCAGGGAAGCCTCTGCAAAACATCTTCCACCACATTCAACACAGGAGGTATAGCTAAAGGGCCTATGCTGGGGGTAAAAATAAGAATCCTAAGCCTTTTCCTGGAATCAGAGTAATCTTGGCCTTCCCATTTAAAGTGCTCCCTCATGGAATGCAGAGTCTCTGAAAATGAGAAATCCTCAGGAGGAGGAGCTGTAGGAGTGGAATCATCCACATCAGAATCAGAATAAGGCGGATACTCCTGCAAGTCTTCCCAGAGACTCCAGAAGCCTCTGAACACTGTTCAAAACTCTCAAACTCAGGTTCCACCCTAGGCCTCTTATCAGGAGGGGCATAGAGCCTCTAATCATAGTAATTAAATCTTCTGCCATTTTACATATGTTTCTTAGGCACAGAACCTGAAGAAGTGCTAGGAAGCCCCCCCACTGAAGCTAAACAAAAACCTCCCCTCAAAAAGAAGTTGGGAAACAGAAAGAGAGGCTAACTACCTTGGGAAGAGAGGGAAGAACAGTTACCTGAGAAGCCCTCAGCCTGCCCTCACCTCCTGAGAGGGCACATCCTGTAACAGTAAAGTCTCTGCCTGAGACTCCAAAGAAACTCCTGGCAAAACCTCTGGCTCCACTGAAGGCCTTCTAAAAAGAAGTCCCCGGGACCGACTTCATCAACCCCTCCTTTTAGTTTTTGTTGTTTTTTTTTTTTTGGCGCTTGACGCGGCGGGGGAGCACGGCACATTTTATAATTACAAGCTTCCCAAACAAAAAACTGGGCAGTCTAACCTTCTTAATTGTGCGTTTGTTTGTTAAATTCTAGCAAGAAGAGCACCAAAAAACGCGAGTGCTCAGGCCCTAAACAAGGTATACACAAAGTATGGTAATCCCTATGAGGTATCTGCTTCCCACAAGAAATACAGTTATTCACTTTTCACTCGACATCCGTAAAAAACCAAACAAGAAAAACAAAAAAAAAAAAACCAACGGGTTCTTGATTCACTTTTGAATGATTCACTCGAAAACCGAAAATTTTCAGAACGCCAAACCTGCACTGCAAAAAAACTCTGCATGCATGGACCATGCGGCAAAAAAAGAGAGGGATGGCGTCGGTCATGCGCATTATTACCCTGACGCCCCTGACATCAGTCTACGCGCCTTGACCCCAGCCATATATACTTTGGTATTCGGGCCGACTGGGACAGCGGACTACCCAATGGTTAGGACTGCAGCAATGTGGAATGAAGAACATCGCAAGTTATCGGAAGACAACAAAGCCTTCCAAAGAAGGAGACGCTACCAATAGAAACTCAACTCTTCTTTAATATGTCCAGGTATGTTCTTTCTGTACATGATAAAGAATTATTAAATAGAGGGCTGTCGTTTGTACCGTCGCAAGGCAGTGTCCTCTCTGACTTGCTAACAGACCTTAGAATGTTTGGGCGCTCTATAGCACTGAAAATATTTTTTAAGTCAAAATCTTCAGAAAGAGACACTACTGAAGCAAATGTAACTATTTTTAAAAGAAAGAGTTCATTTTCTCCTATGATACCAGGACATGTGGATCTTTTCATTAAATTATGTGAAAAGGACATTTATGAATATTGCATAAACACAAAGAAAAAATGTATGTATTTCAATATGTCTAAGGAAGTGCAATCCTCACTACATAATTTGATGCATGATTCTTCTCTAATTTTTAGACCAGTTGACAAGGGAGGTGGGGTAGCCCTGTTTGACAGATTATCATATCAGTCTTTAATGTTAGACATGTTAAAAGATGAAACCACCTATCTAGAGATTGATAATTCTAGAATGTCAAGAATTATAGCTGGTGTCAAAGATGAGATCTATGATCTCCTCATGTGTGGCCAAATACCCCAAGGCCTGTACGAATACTTTTCTATAGATAATCCGCAAGTTCCCATAATTAAAGGATTACCTAAAATGCACAAAGGAGTTATACCCCCACCATTAAGACCCATTGTGGCCAGTGAGGGAGGTGACTGAAAAAGTTTCAGTCTATTTAGAAAAGACTTTGAGACCAGTTGTAAATGAGATTCCAAACATACTGAAAGACACATATCAATTACTGGAATCCTTAAACTCCGTTGATAAAAAACTAGTTGAAGGACAGCATTTATTGGTTACTATGGACGTGACTAGTCTATTTACCTCCATACCTAATGTTGAAGGTACACAGGCAGTGAGAGAGTTACTGCTAGCTTTCCCACATATTAAAAGGGATGAAATTATTCTCATTTGTCAGTTACTAGACTTAGTCCTATGCAATAATGTGTTTGTTTTTGAGGGTGCCTATATCTGCAAACATCAGGGGTAGCTATGGGCACCCCTTGTGCAAACACTTATGCGAACTTGGTAATGCATAAGTGGGAAAAAGATTTTGTTTTTACCCACCCTTCATTTAGAAAAATAGTGGCTTATTATCGTTTTGTAGATGATATTCTATTAGTTTGGGAAGGCTCCAAAGAAGAGTTTGATGAGTTTAAAAACCACTTAGAAACTACTACTACTTTTCTTAAATTTACAGCACAAATGTCCTATGAAACAGTTAATTTTTTAGATGTATGCCTAAACATAAGAAATGGCAAGTTAACTTCCACTCTGTTTAGAAAAACATGTTGGAGGAATTCTATACTACGTTACGACAGCATGCACCCACGTCATGTATATAAAGGTATAGTCAAAAGTCAGTTCATCAGACTATCTAAAATTTGTAAAGACAAGAAAGATCTGACCCATGAAGCTGACAAATTAGAACGCATCTTTTTAGATAGAATGTATGATGAAAAGTTAGTAAAAACCATTAGGGCACAAGTATTGAAAGATGTAGAGGCTTCAAATCTAATGATAGATGATAATTTTAAGTATGAGATAGGTAATAAGAACATTTCTTATTCCTCAGGAAAGCTGAGTTTTACTACAACCTATACTAATGACAGTTTTAATATTAGGAAAATAATTAATAATAATTGGAAAGTTCTAATGATAGATGATTTTACACAACAACTAGTAGGTAAAGTACCTCATTTTACGTATAGGAATAATAAAAACCTTAAAGGATTACTTTGTGATAAACCTAGTGACACTAAATCAAAGTCAGGGGAAAAAGTAGGTACGTATCCATGCAATCAATGCAACTATTGTAAGTTTGTCACTAGAGAACAAGTATATATACATCCAGAAACCAAATATATTTTTAAGCCAAGATTTTTAGCTACCTGTGATAGCTCAGGACTGATCTACTTAGCTACTTGTGAACAATGTCCAGCGTTTTATGTAGGTCTAACCAAACGCAAGCTTAAAAACAGAGTTTATAACCACATCTATGACATAAAGAAATTAAATGAATTAAATGCTTTAGCCAAGCACGTACAATGTTTTCCAAATCATTCCTTTGTATTTAGGGTACTTGAAGTAGTAGAACCAAACAGTAGAGGTGGAGATTATATAAATATGCTAGAGCTCAAAGAATTGAAATGGATACTAAGACTAAAGGGGCATTACTCCCCAGGTTTGAATCTTTATATTTCCATTAAACTGTACCTCAATGCACGAAGATGATTATTTATGACTTTTAGGACATCACATTTTCCTATAATGAGTAAATTTTACATGATGTACAGATTTTAATCCCAAGAATTTTACCTACTTATTAGTAGATTCATACTTTGTCAATTTGATCTACTTATTAATATGATTCCATTTTATTTTTTATTTTTTATTTTCCATGTATATAATTATTATAATAAAATTGATGCATATATATTTATATATATATATTTTATATGTTATTCAATTGTTTTAATAATATTCGCACTAATGTATATATACCTATCTATATCAGTATTTATATTTATACACATTTATTCCTTTTTAAACTTGCATTTATTTGCTACCTACATATTTGCACTACTTTTGTATTCTATTGATACATACCCTATAAGCTAAGTACACATACCATATTGCTTTATGAGTCAATAGCTATCTTAGCCTATATATGAACTCATTTTTTCTATGCACATGCTTTTATAGAATGTGTCCCTTTAAACTGAAGTTTTAATTTTTAATAAATAATTAAGTGTTCAATGTCATTGTATAAAAAGCTATTTTGTTGTAACATTTATGGTCTGAGGAAGCGTACAGGAAGGTACGTGAAAGCGCTTATCAAATAAATTTCCAGTCTTTGTTCAACGAGTCGTACTGAGTCCGAAGTTTGTTTTTCTACATTTTATTTTATTTAACTAAGGTCTCTTTGTTGTGGTGGACTTTCGTTTTTTGTCAAGTGATGTATAATGTTTGCAGCTACAGTTGTTTCAATGGTGTCTATGATGCATAACTATTTTTGGGCCTGTGTCCCACTTTTATTTTTCGCTTTGCCCAGATTTCTTGCTCTAAGGTTGATAGGTATGGTTCCATACTAAATCAGAAGTTGTATTTATCTTGGAAGACTTTTCGGCATAATTATGAAAAACAGATCCTTTTTAATATCTCTGCTTATTTCTAATATAAACTGCCATGTAACCTTGCAAATATCCTTCTTAAGCTACTTTACTTCTTTTGGAATTGACAGGTATGATTCATCTGTTCGGACATAAGCATAGAGTGCTAATGTGACTTTGATTTCTTGCAGCAGTCTGTGGTTTACATAATCACAATAACTTTTCTGTGTTTCTGGGTGTGTAATCAATTTAACAGTTTTAAAGATGTTTTCCAAAAATAAATAAATATATAATAAATAAATAATCCTCTCTACATTTGGAGCTATTGACAAAGTCTGGGAATTTGTTTTTTTCAAAAGCGAAGGTCAGCATTACAGCTCAGTAAACTGTCAGTCTGTGAGTAACTTCTGCACAAACTAAAATGTCTGTCAAATGGCTTTAGATTGGAAGGAAGTTTATTTATTTTATTTTACATTTGTTTACCGGGAAAGTCCGACTGGCCACAGGTCCATTTTCAGCGGAGGCCCGGGGAGAAAAGCTCCAAAAATAACACAAAACAATATAATACAATACATGAGAGAGAGAGAGAGAGAGAGACAGCAAATTATGGATGTAGTACTCATACAATATGGCAGAGATTACATTTTGTAACAGTGAGAATCATTGAGGTACAGAATAAACTTAAAAACATTTTTTACAGTTATAATTACAGCAAGGCAAATATCAATGAGTTAAGTTTTTAGGAGAAAGCTGTTTGTACATAGCTGAATATAATTTTGCAAATGGAATTCTTAGTTAAACATGCCCCTCTTCTTGGGCAACTAGATTTGAGTAACCAATATTAGATCTTAGCCATCCAGCTGGGAAAGGTTAGTATGTGGATTTTCCATCTGGTTTGATGAAGGCTATGCTACTTACCCAAGGACTACATTTATGGCTATCCATCCAGCCATTGTGTTGCTGAACTACATTGTTTGATAATGAGAGGAGCTTTTTACAGAAGTTGAAGGTTTTTGTGTCAAGAACCTGTCCATAAAAAGTGGCTTGTTTATGTTGCAGTGAAAGCTGTGGTCTTTGTAGTGAGCATTTTAAGTATAACCAGTATTTCTGAGGTAGAGGAAGTCTCTTAAGGTAGGATCTTTCTTAGCCTGGAAACAAGTCAATGATGAAATTTATAGGGGCCAGTGAGAGACAGAGGAAAGCAAGAAGCTTTTTAGTCTGTTTGGATAACTAAGTGAACTTAGTCCTTTGACCTTTTTTGTCAGAAATGGTTGCAGTCTTTCTTTTGGCAGGGTGTTTTGCTGAGGCACATGCCAAAAGGGACATTGCACTCAATAATGGCTCTTGTAAAGGAAGAATACAGGGATATTATGACCGCCTTGTCCCTGGATGAGATACCCTTACTAATGAAGTGGGCCATGTAAAAAGCTTTCCTTACAACAGAGACAACATGGTGGTCAAAAGTCAGGTTTCTATCAACCTGGGTGCCCAAGTGCCATACGACTTATTGCGTGCTTACAACATTGTTATTAATGTGATAATTTGTGGGGACATCACTCTCCTCAAAGGGGAAGATGATGCATTTTTTGGCATTTAGTCTGAGGCCATATTTCTGGCACCAGTTATTTGTTTGGGTGAGACCCTCTTGTAGCTTATACAGAATTGTTTTATTAAGTCAGCAATGTGAATTCTTTGCTTTATTATAAATTTGTTGGGTTATTTTTATGGATTATAGTATTGTAGGACTGCTGATGTTGACATTTTACGTAGTTGGAGTGCTGGAATGGTTTTCCCAGTGAGAAATGCTAGTGCTGTAGTGAATATCTATTTATTTGTAAAAAAAAAAAAAATATATATATATATATATATATATATATATATACATACATACATATATATATATATATATATATATATATATATATATATATATATATATAGATATAGATATTAACTAAGATGTTAGAGTTAACTGTTAGATTAGAGACTATGAATTAGAATTTTAAGGCAAATATTAGGCATTTATTACATTTATTCATTGTTCAAATGCACCTACAGTACAGCCAGAAGGTCACTTGTGGTTTTCCGGAGCAATGAAAGAGTTAACTATATGATATATTTTATATGTGGCCCAATGACCATTTCTGTTCACTCAATGCGGTCCCAGCAAGCCAAAAGGTTGGACACCCCTGCTATAAACTTACCTTCAACCAAACCAAATATTCATTCTTATTCCATTTGCATACTTATAGCCATAGAAATAACTTACAACCACAATACATACATATACAAATATACATATATATATATATATATATATATATATATATATATATATATATATATATACATACACATATATATATATATATAACATATATATGTGTATGAATATATATACATACATATATTTGTGTGCATGTGTGTGTGTGTGTGTGTATATATATATATATATATATATATATATATATATATGTATGTATATAAACACATGTGCAAACATATTTAAACAAGTATCTGTGTGGGTGTATGTATTTAAGTTCATAGGTAAGTACTAGCCAAATAATTTTCCTTTCTGTGTTCGAATTAACGTATCCCACCTGGCTAGAGATTGGCCTTACCCAACTCATGGTCAATAATTCTATATTACCCCAATGAGAATAACTGAAATCACATCACAGATAATTTGAGAGGACCCACGCATGGAATAAAGTATTTAGGAGATGCCTCTGTTCATTAGTAGTATATAGGGTAGTCTTGGGGCAAATTTTCTGTTTCTATCCATAGATCTACATTGTGCTTAAATATGGACAGGGATGAACTTTGTTTTATGTGTATTGGGACCCTGTTCCAGAGCAGTGGTATCCTCTGCAAGATATACCTGACCCTCCAAGCTGTTTTGCTGAGGTTGCAGAAGAGGTTTAGACCCCCAGGCTGAGTATTTCAGATGCCATTTGATGTTTAGATGTGCAACAAATCCATCAATATTAGGTCAGTGAATGCCTTGTAGTCCAGACACAGGTCATCTCTTACCAGTCTATAGAATACTGAGTATAGTGACAGGGTTTGAGTTGGTCCATGTAGGCCATGTTGTTTAGGCCTTGTGTTTTTTTAACAAGGTATCTCTGTGGGTGTTCTAGTTGTTGCATGTGTCCGCACATACATATGCCAAAGGAGACATTATATTCAAAGACTTGCCTAATGAAGCCTGAGTAAGGAGGACCATGACATCCCTAGATCTAGACACAATCCTTTTGTTTATAAGCTGTGCAATCTATAAGGACTTCCTTAAAACAATGGACACATGTTGGTTAAAAGGGCAATGTCTACATAGTCTCCCAAATACTGAACAACTGGATCAACTCTTAGGAGTGTATTATCAAATATAGTAATTCCCCGGGATAGATGACTTTCCAAAGGACACATTAGTACATTTTTGGCATTTAGTATAAGTCTATGATTTTGGAACCAGTTACTTATTTGGGACAAACCTTCCTGCAGGATGGCTAAGTTATTCAGAGATTCATTGACTGCACCTAGCTTGCAGTCATTTGTAAACATAGTCAGCCAAAGACCTTTGGTATTGGCTTTTACTTCATAAAAGTAGATATCAAACAGGAGAGGTCCTATCACAGAACCCTGGGGGACTCAGTTGATGACTGGTCCCTTTCTGGAGGTAATTTCTTCTATTCTGATTTCCTGCATCTTACCTATGAGCCAGTTGGCAATTCAATGAATGACATGATATGCATGTGTATCCTAATCCATTGAATGGGGAGAGATTACTGGAATGTGTGACTGTTGAACTTTCCTCCTATCCACAGGACCCGTTAAAGTCCTTTTGCAAGCTGCAATGGATTATAAGTCAATGAATGGGCAGTAGGTCATCAAATTGATATATCAAATTAGATAAGCAAAGGTGAAGATCATTTGAATAAACAGCAAATAGTGAAACTAAGCAATTCATTCTGATCACTGGACTTCTTCAGACTAACGCACTACCTTGACTGAGTAAAATTTCAATAAAAAACATTATTAGAACTTTCAAATGTAGAAACAAACTAAAAATATAACTAGGTTGCACCACTTTTAGTGATGCTGACATATGACTTAAAGCAATGACAGCTTCAGAGAGCAGCTTGCAATTCCTGACATAAAATCTCATGTGGCAGGTTTCTCAGCTGAAGAAGACATTTACTAGCAAATAATGACTGAGACATGTTGACAGTATAAACTACTGGAGCGAGATAAAAATACTGAATAAAGCATTCACCTGAATATTCAATCTATAATAACTGATATACAGCTGTAAGAAGGAAGGAATTTCATTTTTTAAATATATTATAACAATAATTAACAAAGCAGGCAACCATTACCTCACATGGAATTTTGGGATATAAACAGAAGAATGTAGACCACATATTTCTTATTTTTTGAGTACCAGTTGAAACCAGGAGGTATCAATGTACTTCAAATAAAATTGCACTAAGTCTGCATGTGAAGGTAGGTATTTTCTAGCTGCAAAGAAAGTATGCAGTTTTCTTTAATAGAAAATATCCATCCTATACATTTTAACTTGCATACTGAATGAATCGAGAATTTTATGTATAGACATTACTTTAGTTTTAGTTTGGTTTCCTTTTAAACCTGTAACTGATTCAGTTTCTTAGCCTTGCAGAAGTATTTTGCAAAGATGAATTAGTTGCTTTGATTAAGAGCATTAACTCATTAGCAATTTTACCTTTAGACCTGAACTATTAGTACCTGATGGTAATACAATATTGTCCTCAAGATTAAGACTTACTATTGGATTAACAGATAACATAAAGAGTTTGAGAAAGTAGACATCCTTGTCTCACTCCAGTAGACTGATCAAGAATCACTGAATCTTGTTCATTAATACAACGAAAAAAAAACAAAAAACTTATAGTCTGGAAGAACAAAGCTGCAATGAAATTATTTAGTATTTCAGGTAAACTATTATAACACAGAAGACAGAATAAATATTCTTAGTTTACCACATTAAATCCCTTTTTGGTATCCAATGAACAAAACAAAGGGATTTTATTTTAAGATCCATCTCTTACCACTGTGTGTTCGCATGCAACTTTCTTTGGCATAACTGGGTAAATAAAAAAAAAACACTTTCTAGAAACAAATCCACAGAATATTCAAACATGTTAAATATGAAAATCAAATTGTGAAATAATCAAAATATGACAACCTCCACCATGGATAAAATTTAATAACTACCAAACAGAAATAATGCTTTTGTTCAATCTCAGATGTATTTAATACATTTTTATCCTTAGCAGAAATTCCTACATATGGATTATTTCACAGCTGGGCTTTCTAGAAACAGTCTGAATAAACTCCTCATGAAAATGTATTACACATCTTCAATGATGTATTGTTTAGGCAGCATCTGGACAAACATCCACATGCAATAGCACTTACCTCTTATAAAACACTTACTACTTAACAGATATAGCTATAAGACAGTGTTTTCAGCTTCCTATAACTTAAGCAGAAGACAGGAGGTAGCTATATAATCTAAGTGGTCTGCTGATATTGCCTAGGATAACTTACCACTTTTCACATCACTTCAGATACTTTAACTATTGTTGTTATTTGCTTTGACAGCACAACAACTGAATCAAGCACTTAACTGTTCACAGGTATAAACATTAAAGTGACAAGGATTATTCAAACTTGAATACATTACCGCAGGCAAGGAAGCTCAATCATTAAAATGGACTTTAACCACACTGGAGATCCCAGAGACTCCACTTTAAGCAAAACACCCAAACTCTCAGCTGTTGCTATACCACTTACAATGTGAGCATATCAAGTTAACCTAGAATATTTTGGGGCCTGAGACCTCAAGTACCTTCCTTATACATTTTACTTAGCTGAGTATGGTACATACACATAGCTGCAGCAATAATTACTTGTGACCAAACATTTTCATAATATAATCTGCACCTACATTATCATACTCACTCCACTGTCAGACTATCAAAAATGTAAAATACAATTCAGCCATACTACACTACAACACCCATATGCATGGTATCTATCTGCACACTTTTATCTGCATGACATCCTTTAAATGGCGTCTAAAAATTAAAACATCCAAATTTATTTCAATTAACTCTTCTTAGTTCAATAAACCATATTACTGTATGGTATGCTTTTTAAATGTTATTTCTATGTTAGATTCCAGATTTGGGCCAAATCCATTTAGCTAGTTGGCAGGACATGATATTTTAGTTAGTGCCGCAACATCAAAACATTTAAATTGTTTTGTTTAGTTGCTTATTACTACTATACATGAATGCACTTAAAACAAATGGCCAGAGCCTTACACAAATTTAAACTTCAGGTTTGTTTGGCGACAACTGACTCACAGGAAGCTTTTAGGCAGCTACAAAAAAGGGAAGTATCTTATCCAGACTGTTCATAACCCCATAAACATGGAAACAACATTGCAACTTAACATTCTAAATTGCTTTAATATATATTCCTCAGCTCTGTATAAAACTGATCACCTAACAATAAGCCAAACATCTAAAACATTTTATGTAAATTGCATACAGTTAATACATTTACTTCTAATTGACAATGTGGCTTAGTAATTCTTTTACCTTTGGAGATTAGAAACAACTAAAAAAGCAATAAAGTATTGTATATGGACTGTTTTCCAACAAAGTTTGATTGAATAACTTAACTAACTCCTTTAATAAGCATTTAATATTGTCTAGGGAACTAATATTCTTCTACATTTACACTAGTAGCTACAAAATTATTATTAATACCTGATAGGGGTACTGTACAATGTAGTTCTTTTAGGCAGACACCTCTACTTAGTACATACTAAAAACTACTAGGTTACAGCCCCTACAAATTCTCTCGTTAACAGAGATCAATATGAATTTATTCCAACCATGCAAACCCAAGAAACATCAAAATGATATTAGCTATACTACATTAAAATAAAGTAAAAACTGACATTATACTTAATCTGAACATTGAAGATGTGTATGACAATTCCAGCTGGTTATATTTAAATAAATGGGTTCCCATGAGATGCTCAAAACCTGGTTGTTTTTTTTAACTCACTGAAGCAATATGTGTGGGTTCAAAGATTATGTTACAAAGTGATCTGATGCAATACATGCATGTTCGAAGATTATGTTACAAAGTGATCTTCAATCCTGCAGCACTTCACAAAAATATCCAGTTGTTATTTTGTATGTTTAAAGTGAGATATTCTTGTTTGAGTTTCAAGTGATCACTACTGTGTTATGAACCTGGCGTAAGAATAACAGTGGTATGTAAAGCACATCATTCACAACACATGGGGTGTACAGGGGCACTGCCCTCTGTAGAAAGTACTTTTTCTGATTTTATTTTTGCATAAAACCTATTGCCACTGAGTATGTGTGTTTATCTATTATCTCTCAACTGCCAGATTTTGTAAGGACACCCTTAATGTATACTTAAGCCTTTGCCCAGCTTTGCTAAAACTGTCTTTTTTTAGAAGTGCTAATTCATTACTACCAGAATTTAAAAAGTGTCTCTAATTGGGAGGTTTACAACAAAAGGAAGAAACTGTTGCAGAAAAGAGGAAAATCCCATGATGCAAAAAATTCCCTTACCAGCCTCAGTAAGAAGCTGAGATCCCTCATAAAATCCTCCAAAGCTAGTTATGAAAATAAAATTGCCAAAGATTCCAAAGACAACCACAAGGCATTCTATAACTATGTCAAGAATATAAATGGCAATGCTCAGATCTGCTCTGAGCTACAACAGAATGGCATTAAATTTACTGATCCCAAGGATATTGCCAATATCTTGGCAGATCAATTCAGTGCCAACTTCACCCCCCTCTCACCCTCTAAACGGCCCATCTCAATACCGGAAGATTGCCAAATTCCGGTAATAACGGCCACACAAGTAAAAAATGCACTCTCCAAAGCTAAGAATACAGCAAACATAGGACCAGATGACATCCTGGGCTGTGTACAAAATGAACTACAAAATGAACTGGCACCTAACCTAAGTGTCATGTTTAATCATACCCTCATCTCAGGCTTCATGCCCACTGAGTGCAGCACAGCTACAGTTATCCCACTCCACAAGGGGATCCACCTTGGATCCCTGGAACTACCGCCCCATCAGTCTGACGAGCCTGATCTGCAACGCCATGGAACGTATTATCATGGAACTTATAAAAAAAAGATATTGGCAACCTTCAAACACTGGACCCCACCCAGTTTGGGTTTGTGAAGGGCCGATCCTGTCTGCTGAACCTGACTGACTTCTTCAAATCAGTTTCCAGAGATGTGGATGAAGGTAAGGCAGTCCACACAGCCTATCTGGACCTCGCCAAGGCCTTTGACACCATCCCCCACTCTGGAATCATAGATAAACTTACTTAGCTGGGCATTAATCCCTACGTCACTCGATGGGTTGCCAACTGGCTTACTGACAGAACCTACACTGTAAAAGTAGCTGACTCCAAATCCAGCTCCAGACAAGTGGAGTACCTCAGGGTTCAGTCCTGGGACTGCTCTTGTTTGGCATCTGCTTCTCTGAAGTACAGACCTACACTAAGGGACTCTAGCTAACAAAGTTCGCAGATGACTGCAAACTGGGAGCCCTTACTGAATCCACAAATGATGTGGATACTCTACAAAAGGGCCTTACACAAACAGATGCTTAGTGCCAGAGCCATGGACTCAAGCTCAATGCCAAGAAATGTATAGTTACCCCCTTTGGGAAAAACAATGCACCCGTGAATTACCACATAGGTGGCAGTACACTAAACACCGAAAGTGTGATAAGACACCTAGGGACGCAGGTGGACAGTAGTCTCATCTTCAATGACCACATCGCCACAACAGTCAGGAAATCCTTCTATGTGGCACACCTCATCACTAAGGGCTTTACTGACCTTCCCAGTGTGAGACATCACCTACAGTCCTGCAAAGTGACCCCGTGGATGTTCGGATAATCGGCTTTAGCAGGTGCATGTAATAATGCAATAGTAAGGTCCTGTTTAGATGTTTGTAGCACGGCTTAGAATACATATGTAGAAAATAATTTGTCAGCCCTTTATATGGGCCAAAACTCATTCACTCTTTCTTTGACTTTAAAAATTCTGATGCCATAAGTTAAAAGCAGCAGTGTTGGGTAATTTACTTAGTTCTATGTTCTTGTTGCATAGTATGTAAACTTTATTAGTAGTAATGCATACAGGTACATTATTGCTACAGCATTAAATGCATATTATTAATATGCAATTTTGGCTGGTTTGACAATAAGGAAAGCTCTTTTGGTGACCTTAGAGTAAACTAAGATGAATTGTGATGAAGTGTCTCCCTGTCTGGGGGGTAAGGACCCACCAATATTACAAAAATGCAAGGAAAACAGCTCTCATTTGGGACTTAAATCGAAGACCTCCATCATATTGTGTTGGTATCACTGCTACTGGACCAACAAGAGCCTCTGGACAGTACAGAAATTGTGTTTGGTCATCTGAAGCTGATGGGGTGGTCTTTAATAAATCTGAAATCAATGGACCATGCCATGTTCAATAAATATGTTGTACTTCTGTGTAAGCATTCATGAATTTTCCTTTTTAATGTGTGTTAACTTTCCATAAAGTATAGAATCTGACATATATGCCAAAATGTAAAATTCAGATTGCATAACTAGAAAAAAAAAAACAAGGCACAAAGAAAATCTAGTAAAAAAGGAAAAAAAGCCAAAACAAAAAGAAATCTACAGCATTTTAAACAGTTGAAGCATCAGCTACAGTTAAATAAAGAAGTGAAGTAAATGACATTTAAAGATAACCATTTATGTTGCATAAGCTGAAACGGAATGCAGAAAAACATAATTTTATAGTTTATTAATCTTCTCATGGCAGAAACATAGTTCAGACTGTCTGCCTGATACTAATAAAAGTTTGAATGTCTTTTGCATGGGTAAATCTTTACAGGAAGTATTACATATAGCTAGAAGATATCTCCCCCCAAAGTAAAGTGAGTTGTAATCTTTCCAGTATCACTTAATGCATTTGCTTTCTCTTCACAAAAACACATCATACACAGTGCAGTAACTGTGGGACTGACTTGGATACCAGAGAAATAGAGAGAGCCAAACATTCTGTAATAAAAATCTTGTCTGACCAACTAGTTCACAGCATGACCTGCACATCTACACTAAAATGTTTGATCTGTTAGCATTAGTAAAACTTGTGTTTTAGAATTCTGTACAGGGTGTGGGTATCAGCTAACTCTTCTTTATAATACTGTGATGCAAAGAACATGACTTGCCCTATTTAATATGGATAACAGTGGAACTTTAATGTTTTGTACCAGATTTTATCAGGAAAAAGATAGGAGTCAGTGTGCGTTTGTATTACCTAAAGGGACTTCAGTAAAATAATTATTTTGATGATTATTTAGTTTTAAAAATTTGATATGTAAAGACATTTCCATTTTTTGTAAGAGCTGGGTTACATGAGAAAATTTCATACGTGCACACACACATACATATATATATATATATATATATATATATATATATATATATATATATATATATATATGTGTGTGTGTGTGTGTGTGTGTGTACTTTTTGACTCCATGTGTGCAAAACGTTGAGCTTCCCCCGAATTGGACAACAGTCCATTGTTTCGCTAGTTGCAGGGATCCACTCAGATTCACAAGAGTGTTAACCAACTATGGTGGTGACTGTCATTCTGGCTTTCTAGCTGTTAGGATATTTTTAGTCATTAGCCTAACACCTCTCATGGGCAGAGAGACATGTGGCCCTCATCACTGCATGGGTTCCCTATACAAATGCATGCTCCTCATACACTTGCTCAATGAAGGCTCTCTACCATCAGCTGCCTGGAGCACCATGCGTTTGTCCCAGGTCATAGGTTCATAGATTGGTACTAGGCTATTGGCCCTAGGGCCTATACAAGCCTAGCCATAACAATTCCCTGGCTATTTCTTCCCACACTATTTACTTCCCTGGATCCCTGTCTAGCAGGGCGACTGACGTGATTCCCGGGGTGAATTTCCCTTCTCCCATCAATCGTCAAGGTTCCTTTTGAAGATGGCCAAGGAGGTGCTCTGCTTGACATGTATGGGCAGCCTATTCCAGAGTCTGGGGAGTCTCTGGGTCAGGAACCTATCCCTCCAGCATGTTTTGTTTATTGTCATGAACAGGTTTAGATCCCTGGAGCATGTGGCTCTGAGGAATAGGGATTTCTTTAACTCCTTCACTCCGGAGCAGCTCAGGAAAGGATGCCTGCTTAATTCCACCATAGGAATAACAGTGCAGCCTGAGCTAATTTTTAGAAAATCCATTTATAAATCCATACAGAAAACAAATGTTCATAACTCTTTAACTATAAGAGCTAGACTAAAAATGTAAACGCGAAAGTTGTTCAGCAGACACTGACCTTTTCAACAGTGTAAATGTTGACAGTGTATATCAAAGTCATTATTAAATATTTGGCAAGGAATGCTGATATTGTGCATATTCTTTACCTTTTTGGAAAAACAAAGCACAATATCTTGGTCAATGTCCCATGCAGACCCATACAATTTGAATGTAATTTGCTAATATGAATGTCAGCTTTAAAATGATACCTTAACCATTACTGTGTGATATTCCTTTCTGTAGATATTCACATAAATATGATTAATATATTATTTTTCATATTTGATTAATAAACAAAGCATAATATCTCATCACCTGTAACAGACAGAGTCTACATATCAGTGTAGAAGTTGTGCATCTGAATGTCAGCTTCAAAATGATGCATCATTTGCGTGATCACCATGCTCCCTTGCAAAGACATGGGCATAATAATGAAAAGTATTGTAAATGTACAATTTTCATAATCGTACAAGACTAAACAAACTGTGATATCTATACATGTGTAGAGTGCACATACATAGTTCTTTTACCATGTTGTAAGGAGTAACACTGTCTTCAAAATAAGGTATTACTTGGCACACTGACATGCACCCTTGCAAAGTTATTTACCAAAATATGAAAAAAAATCATAATTTCCATAACCTAATTCCAAACAAACTTAGATATCTGCCTATGAGTACAACATACAGGCACCATTCTTTTACCATCTTAGAACTATAAATAATCTTTTCAAAATGAGATATTACTTAGCACATTCAGATGCTCCCTTGCAAAGTTATTTACCAAAATATGAAAAAAAAATCATAATTTCCATAACCTAAGTCCGAAACAAACTTTGATATCTGCACATGAGTACAACATACAGGCTCAATTCTTTTACCATGTTCTTTTACCATAGAACTGTAAATAATCTTTTCAAAATGAGATATTACTTAGCACATTCAGATGCTCCCTTGCAAAGTTATTTTCCAAAATATGAAAAAAAAATCATAATTTCCATAACCTAAGTCCGAAACAAAGTTTGATATCTGCACATGAGTACAACATACAGGCACCATTCTTTTACCATGTTATAACTATCAGTACTGTCTTCAAACTGAGGTATTACTTAGCACATTCAGATGCTCCCTTGCAAAGTTATTTACCAAAATATGAAAAAAAAAAATAATAATTTCCATAACCTAAGTCCGAAACAAACTGATATCTGCACATCTGTCAAACATACAGCCACAATTATTTTACCATGTTAGAACCAGCAATACTGTCTTCAAAATGAGATATTACTTGGCAAATTCAGATGCTCCCTTTCAAAGTTATTTACTAAAATATGACAAAAATCATAATTTCCATAACCGTAAGTACCAAACAAACTTTGATATCTGCACATGTGTCAAACATACAAGCACAATTATTTTACCATGTTGGAACCAGCAATACTTTCTTCAAAATGAGATATTATTTGGCACATTCAGATGCTCCCATGCAAAGTTATTTACCAAAAGATGAAAAAAAATCATAATTTCCATAAGAGTCGTTTGCCAAGCTCAGAGAAATTAATTTTACACAACACATTTCATAATAGTGTTTTACTTACTATATTGGTCCAACTTGATCATGGGTGTTTTCCATTCTGCTCCCAAGCTGCATGTTAGTAGTCTTACATGGCTCTCCTCATGCCATTGTGGAGGTTGGTCAAGAACAACGCAATGCCCTCCTCAGTTAGGTGAATGCCATCCGTTCTGAACAGGTGAACATCTTCCGTGGTGATGCCGAAGACAGAAGACAGTCTTACCTTATCTGAAATAAAGCATGGGTGGACATCTGCACATGTGTCCAACATACAGGCACCATTCTTTTCCTCATGTTAGAACTATCAATACTGTTTTCAAAATGATGTATTACTTACCACATTCAGATGCTCCCTTGCAAAGTTAATTACCAAAATATGAAAAAGAATCATAATTTCCATAACCCAAGTCCGAAACAAACTTTGATATCTGCAATATAATGTTACTCACCTGCACAGAGGCAGCTGCAAAGCAATACAACCGGCACCATGTAGTGATTGTTTGACACATTCAACTGTTTCATCATATGTGCTTCAGTTACATTAATTCACAAAGATATGAACTACATTAATAAAATGGATACTTGCACCTGTATGTTACTTGTGAAAATACAGACAGATATATATAGGTATATATATATATATATATATATATAAAAACACAATCTGGCTTGTGCATTCATCAATGTGATAACGAGTTGTGCTTATGTGAATAACAGTGACAGCTCCTGATAGTTTTACCTGAAAAGTGGTAATGACTCAGTGCTATATTGTAACAGACTTATTGCTAAGGTGATAATGACCTGCCTTTCATTACTGCAAAGGTATGCATGCTCAGACACAGGTGATAATTGCTGCACATAACCTGTTGAGTAGGTACTCATTATATTACCTTGTGCAGCTGTTATGTAATACAGTAATTCAGTAAAATAGTATAACACTAAGCCCTTCCTCCCACCTAAGTTGCACACATTACTGACAAAGGCCAGAAAAAATTCCCAAAATATAACATAGCTCCATGCAGGTAGTAGTCAGCAAGTAATAACCTTTATATCACTGAGACAACTACTGAGTATAATCAGAAATGCAATAAGCCTAGAGAAAATCTTAAACTTATATGGCTGATATGTAAGTAATAAGAAGTACAGCTAATAGCCATTCATATAGTTTGGTAGCCATTCATATAGTTTGGTAAGAGAAACACATATATAGCATATTCATATCATGGTACAAGTTGTTTACAAAAATAAATCTTTATAGTGTATATATATATTTAATGATGGAGCCACCTTGCGGACTAAGTTGTACTAAAAGGAACTAATGAGTGAGTCTGCTTACCAGCAGGCCTGTTAACGGTGGATTTTCTTTTTGATGACTTGCAGTATGTGGGTTTGTGGTAAAAGTAGGGCATTTTATGGTAGGCAATACTTTAATCTTAGGAAAAGAATATTATAGTTTGCTAGGACCTCAAAAAGTTATTTTCCATGGCTTACTGAACATTTTTAATAATACTGAAGGCTCTATTTTATATTTCTGTAAACAAAAACACCAATCAGATAAAAGCAAATGAGATTTTATGCTGCAAAAAGAAATTCCAAGTAGCAAAGTACCCAGACAGAAGTTCAGTACAGGTTTAAATTGCAGATATTACTTATGAAACTAAAATTACACAGTAGTACAATAACCACATTCTAAAGAAATGCAAACACATTTAACTACTTCATATAATTAAAAAAAAATTGTGAAACATATGCTAGAGGCTGTAAATATAAAGAATACAGCTTCTCCATCTTGAAAGTGCCATAAGCCAAATCCCATAGCACTTATTTGGAAGACATAGGCCCCCCTCTGTGACCCAGGAAACCCATGTATTATTGGAAACACTGACCATGCAACCCAACAGCTAAACCAAAATAAGTAACAGCCACCCGTGGTGGAATCACATCAGTAGGCTCTGTAACAGAAGGAAGAAATTCATGGCCAAAAGTAGGAGGTGCAGCACCCAGCAAGATAAAAGCTGTGTAAAACTAAACACATCTAAAGACAAATAAAATCTAGCAAAGCCAACTCTGAGGTACATTTCTCCTACCAGGCCAAGGACAACCACAAGGCATGTGCACATCCTCAAAAGAAACAGTGCCACAAATGCTCTCCATAAAGGACTAACACAGACAAATAACTGGCATCTGAGCCATGGACTAAGACAAACTTGCCAAGAAATACATAACCATATCCTCGAGGAAGTCAGCCAGCCCTTGGGACTGTCATATTGATGCCACATGCCTAAGACTTGACTCAGTAGTCAGGGACTTGGGGGCACACACAGACATTAATCTAGCCTTTGACCATCACATGTCTACACTAGTGAGGAAATCATTCTATGTTTTTTCAATGTACAAACAAAGGTAAAGTATCTTGGTCCAAGGAAGTCAATGTTCCACTTTATTCAGCATACTTCAGACCAATCAAGTACAATGATTCCTATAACCAGGCATATCCAACAAGTGAAACGTTCCACTTTATTCAGCATACTTCAGACCAATCAAGTACAATGCTTCCTATAACCAGGCATATCCAACAAGTGAAACATCAACAGAGGTTCAGTAAAAGAACATGTCATACTTATGACAGATACACAAAACACACAGCATCACAATTACCCATTCTAAAGACGTAAACCGTGATTCTGGTATAAATAGGACAGTATTCATCTGAACTGTAAAAATTCATTAAAAATGTATTATATAAGACATTCTTATCTGTAATCATGCATGTTGGCCTACTAATGCATACATTGATTTCTGGGCTGAGCAACATTTTTAAAATACTGCAGATAGTAACATAACGTGATAAGGTTAGAAGAAACTACTCTGAATAAAAGTAACAGAGCTAAATGAATCCATCAAGGACAAATCAGCAAATGTAAAATAAATACAAACAAGATAAATTAAATACAATGGAAAGACACATTCATCATGCAGTGCAGTGACATACACTATGATCTTTCAAATGGGACCTATAATGGTCAGATGCAGGGACACCTGTAATGGGATACACACCAATGATCTGTATAAACACCTCTGCAGTTGCACTGCATAGGTTGATAGGACCAAAGCAACATCTTCTAAAAAAAAAAAGCTTGTATGGTGGACATCTGCCATAAACAGGTTATACAATAAGAGGAAGACATTGCTGCCTAAGAACATGAAGGAATAGTCTCAGAATTGGAAGCACATCCTTCTCAGCATGAGCAAGCAAATAAGACATCCTGTAAAGTCCTCTAAAGCAAACTATGAATCAAAATTAGCATCCCTAGCTAAGGATAACCATAAGGCATTTCTTAGCTACATCTGAGACTAGGTGATCATATTTATGAAAAATATATAAAATAATTAAGACTATGCTCTCTAAACGAGCTCAAATTTAACCACACTGGAAAAAAACAACCTTTCAGTAACACTTCCTGGCAAGAACATGCACAAAATGAAACATTCACCCAAGGGACCCCTACAATAAAATAACGAAGTATGCACAAGCACCAGAATGAAATATGTCCCCAAATGACCCTTCAGTAATAATGCCTGGCATGTACATGCACCAAAATGAAACATTCAATACAACATGTTTAAACACTCACTTATATTTACTTTTAAAGTTGAGATAAATGAGAATGTCACTTTTTACAAAGCACAAAGGTCTGAAAGTGACCCTAATAACTCTATAAATTTGAAAAAGAGCTAGCTAAAAAAACAACTAAAGGAATTTAAAAAAAGACATCCAGATCTGTAATGCAAAATTTCTGAGAACAGCAAACCCCATGTTGACAAAAATGAATGCACATATCCATGGTAATAAATAAAATTATAAAACATCTGACACCGTCAAAAAAAAAAAAAACAACGACTTTTGACATATACTACAGTATCAATATCAAATAAAACCTACCAAACATAAAGAAATCTATTGAGCTGACAAACACAATGGATCAGTCTGCATCATTCAGTATATTTTATATATCATAAAAACCTGGCATTTTAACAGGGATGTGTACACTTTCACTGTATATGCACAGACATGGAGTAGAAAATGGAGATTACATGGAAGTGCTGTATACATGGGAAGCAGAGCCTTTTGGTAACAAGTAGAGGAGAGCATGCTCATTATGACAGTTACATTCCTGGTGCAGGTGCAATGGATGACAGAGTCAATACCAAATATACACAAGAATCAAAATGAAACATTCCTCCCAATGACCTCTTCAGTAGTATATCCGAGTATACACAAGCTCTAAAATAAAACATTTGCCACAAGACCCCTTCAGTAGTATGACCAAGTATCACAAGCACCAAAATGAAACATTTGCTATGTGACCCCTTCAGTAATATGTCCAAGTATGCACAAGCACCAAAACAAAACATTTGCCACGTGACCCCCTTCAGTAGTATGTCCAAGTATTCACAAGAACCAAAATGAAATATTCCCCCCAATGACCCTTTCAGTGTTGATGACAAGCCTGAGAGTGGAGGCCGGCAATATTACATAATGCTTCATATAAGAAGTCACTAAATATGAGCAGAATAAATGTAACAACTAAATAAAATATATACATGCCAAGGATTAGCCACTAAATGCAAAACCATCTACAACAGCTAACATAACAGGCTAAATACTCTAAAAATGTGCATAAAACAGGTACCCTACCTTTCTTCATGTCATCAAACACATACATTCATACACATCTTTTGATACTGCCCGGTTATCAGCTTCTTTCAAAACATACCTAATCCCCTTAGTTAATTTTCTAGTATTAAGCTACCCAATTCTCCTTTATAAGATTTTCTTTCAGACAATCTGCGTGCCCAAAAAAGTTTTTCCATAAATATGAAAACATGCATTGTTCACTATAAGGGGAGAAACAGTACTTTTGTACCCTTTAGCCAAAACATTTCATACAACTTATTGACAACTTTGACAATGTCTGCAAAAAATCATTTATATCAAACGACTGACTACTGTCCTCATTTAGCTGTACTAATGCTGTATGAAGTAATTATTTCCATAATGGAGTCAATGAAATCATTCTATGCATTCAAAATAACATTTCCATACTGTTGCCCCAGTGAACTGCTGCAATAAGAAAAATAGTACCTTAATTTAATATTGCAAAAGAAACTTTTGAACATCCACCACAATTTCCTGTAATTTATGAAAGGACAGCAGTGAGCAGAAATGTAAAGCCCTATTGCATTACCGAGACATAGGCATTAGTTTATAACACCATCCACGTCTATTTTCGGGCCATTTTTTCATCAGCTTGTGATGTTGCATTGCTGACGATAACTTGCAGGGTTGTCTCTCAGTATAAAAACAGGCAAACCAAGTTCCCTATCATCTCCCTCTGCCATAGTCTCCACACTTAATTATTGCAGACTAAATGAAGAAAGTAGACATCTCTCAGATAGTCTATGGACTTGTACAACCCCATTTACATATGGGTACACAAACGGAAATAAATCTAATTCACTTACATGACCTCCTACGTACTGGCATACAGGCTACAAAATGGAACACATTCTAAAGCTCCCCACTCCTGCTTCTGCTATGGTACATAAATGTAATTTTAAATCATAGGCTGCCTCAGCGAGTCAACAAAAAGGGCTCCTCGCTCCTTCAAGTAGCACTGTGAAGCGAAACTTGTTGAACGACATTTGGACAAACTCAACACCAACACATATTGGCCAGAATTAGTTTAGCAAGCCCAAAGTCGGCAGCGTTTTTAAAACGGCCCAGAAAACGGACAACTTTTTGTTGACGACAACAGAATCAAAAGAAGATTACACACACTACTCAGTTCCGTAGCAATACTTTACAAGACTCTAACCCCTAAAGCAACCCAAGTTTCATAACAATGCTAGCTAGCAAAAACAGTGACATACAACTGTCACAAAAAATGCACGAATGTCCGTTGAATGTTTACTTACTCAGAGGGACACTAAAAAATATAGCGACACATTCTGCTTGAAGGTTTAGTGCATTTTTTTGTAAAATAAACCAATACAAACTTTTCATCAGTATCTTACCTGCTAAAATGAAACACTACAGGCAAGTCAAGGATTTCTTTGCTGCTACTAAAACCTAAAAATCACGTAACATGCATGAGTCATGTACGAATCTGATTGGCTGCCACCACTTCATTTAGGAAATGCTTTGCTGTAATCATAAGAATATACAGGGAGCTTTTCGACCCAATTTACTTATAAAAGTCCAATAGGACCATCAGGTAACTCCACTCTAAATCCTAAGTTGAGAAGGTAACTGACAGCATTCAGTTACTTTCTCAACTTATTTTTCAAAAATACCTTCAAATTAGGGCTGTAAACTTACTTGCGCTGCTGGAAGGCACTCGGGGTTAATATAATGGAATTCCTATCTTCTCATGGCGCGCTCAGTGCTAAGCACAGAGGCGCCATGAGAAGGTACTCGGGGTTAATGAGTTAAGGGTGGCATGTCCAACATCTCAGGGTTTGACATGCCCTTGTATGTTAAGCAGAGATCGCCTCTGAGTAGACGATATGCGACAGAGAATAGCTGTTTTTTTTAAGGCAGTCAGCATAGGGTATCTGCTTTAGGCCTGTGATTCTTTTAGTGACGTATTTCTGCTGCCTTTCCAGTTGTTGCAGATGTCTTGAGAAGTACATACCAAATGGGGCATTGTATTTTGTAATGGGTCTAATGAGGGATGAGTACAGTTTGCAGTCGTCTGCAGACTTTATCAACCAGAACCCCCTAGTTTTGACCTGAATTTCTGAGAAGTATATACCAAACAATAGGGCCTCAGCACTGATTCCTGTGGCACCCTGATGGTAACAGGTCTACTGGCTGATGTGGAGTCACCCACTCTGATAACGTGTGTCTGGTTTGTGAGCCAGTTGATAACCCATCTTACAACAGAGGTTTACACTCAGTTTTCCAAGTTTATCGGTAATACCTGAATGTGGGGTTATGTTGAAAGCCTTTGCCAAGTTGAGGTATTCTGTGTAAACAGATTTACCCCAGTCACATTTTCAAAGAAGTCCACCAGATTTAACAGACAGGATCTGCACTTGACAAATCTGAATTGGTTAGGATCCAGGGTATGGGGGTCACCTATATCTTTATTTATGAGGTCCATAATGATTGTTCCATGACCTTACAGATGAGGCTTGTCAGGCTTATGGGTTTGTAATTCCCTGGGTCTGTTGCTAGGCCAGCTTTCTGGATGGGGAATAATTGTTTCTGTTCTCCATTCCGCAGGAACAAAGTCTGTGGTTAGGCTATGCTTGAAAAGGGTACTTAATGGTGATGGTAGTTCATGTTTTAGCCTGTTTAGAAGACAGCCTGGGATGTCATCTGGTCCTATAGAGGCTGTGTTTTTTGCCTCGGACAAGGCTTTGAGGACCTGCTCTTCAGATATGCAGGATGGTGGGGGGGGTTGGGGGAAGGTCTGTGATAAGTTAGGAGGGGATAAGGGAGCAAACATTTTGCAAAACCTATCCACTAGCAGGTTTGCTATCTCTATGAGGTCAGTGTGTGTGATACTGTTGGTCCCTATTTCTGCACATGCTTGGGTCCTACCTTTTAGGCTATATACACAGCTGTAAAAGGTCTTATGGTTACCCTTTACTGTACTGCTAAGTTTCTCTCAAAGGAGCCCTTAGAGGATTTGACAAGTTGTCTTATTTGCCTGTTGAAGCTTTTCCATTGTTGGGGATTTGCCTTTGTTTTCTTGGGCAGCAACTTTTTGCAGATAGGCAGCTTTCAATCCAAGATGGCTTGGAAAACATGCTTAGAACAAACACCTACTACAAACAAACCCAGATGCAGCAAGCCTGTATCTGGACTATGCTACAAATACTAGCTACCTTAACTTCAGCAGGAAACACCAGAGAATATTTAACACAGCAGTAAAATAAACAGGAAGATGTGTGTATTGAATAGGGACACACAGATGAATTGTAGGAATGAACACAGTGAAACAATCTAATGTACAGCAGATGAGGGCATGTCAATGGAAGACAGTTGTAGCGAGAACACCAATCGCATATCAATATGGTACAGAACAGATTTCACAGTGAAAATGTGTATTATGTGACTGTCACACAAGGTGACATAATAATAGGGAAGATGTCTTTGTAAGATAAGCATCCTTACATGAACAATGCAAAGGACATCTATACAAAATTGGGGTAGGGTGCATATTGTGAAGCTGTGCAAACTGATTTGCCTGAATATGAGTGTAATCTCAGCAGAGGTCTCCAACAAGTGGGACACATGTAAAGGCTAATGGACAAAGTACAGTTTTGTACCTACCATAAATGTAGATGTTCGAGGATCCACATTGCTGCAGTCCTAACCATTGGGTAGTCCGCTGTCCAGTCGGCCCGAATACCAAAGTATATGGCTGACGTCGGTCAAGGCGCATTAGACTGACGTCAGTACGTCAGGGTACTAATGCGCATGACCGACGCCATATCTTCAGTCTTTTCTTGCCCCAGATGTCAGAAGACCCTAAAAAAACAAGGCCCAAACCAAAATACCAAAAAGCCCTGCACCAAACTTATATACAATATATATATATATATATACATATGTGCAATAATATACAGCAACTCACACCACCACCCCTAAACACAGAGGGGTAGGCGGGAGGGTAAATTGGACTGCAGCAATGTGGATCCTCGAACATCTACATTTATGGTAGGTACAAAACTGTACTATGTTCTTCATTCCACATTGCTGCAGTCCTAACCATTGGGTAGAATCCCAAAGCAGAGGTAAGGGAGGCTGGCAAATCATAAAGAAGCAGGAGCTGCCAACATGCCTTGCAAAATGGCTGTGGCAAAACCAGCCCTAGATTTAGAGTAGAGAGGAAGGTGGTAATGCTTAGAGAAAGTATGCACTGAACTCCAAGTAGCTGCCTCTAAAATATCCTTAGTTGCCACCCCCCTTAGAAATGCTGTTGAAGTGGCAGTAGCCCTAGTGGAATGAGGCCTAATCCCAGCTGGAATCTCCTTGCCATGATGGGAATAACAGAATGAAATGCAAAACCCAATCCACTTAGAAATAGTTTGCTTAGACACAGGCTTGCCCTGACAACTCAAAGCAAAAGAAACAAACAACTGCTGAGACTGCCTGAAATCCTTAGTCCTGCTTAAATAATAACGCAACTGCCTATGTACATCTAAAGTGTGCAAAATCTTTTCCCCTTTATTTTGGGGATCCGCATAGAAAGTAGGCAAGTGAATAGTTTGGTTTAAAGCCACACTAGAAACCACCTTAGGCATAAAGGAAGGATTAGTACGTAATGATACCCTATCCTTATGGAAAATCAGAAAGGGCTCTACTGCCATAAGGGCCTGCAACTCAGAAACCCTTCGTGCAGAAGTAATAGCCAACAAAAAAGCAGTCTTCCATGTCAAATATTTTAAATCAGCAGTACCCGCAGGCTCAAAAGGTTGTAGAGTAAGTTTTTCCAACACAAAATTGAGATCCCAAGCAGGAGTAGGAGCTCTACGTGGGGGTCTTATATTCTTTGCCCCTCTGAGAAACTGCTTGAACAAAGGATGCGAAAACAATGGTGGGTCACAATCATAGTGAGCTGAAATTGCTGCAGCATGAATCTTAATGGAAGAGAAGGACAAACCTTTGTCCAATAACTCAGTAAGATATTGAAGAGCCACACTCAAATTAGGCTCAGAAACCTCCAAATTCCTTGCTGCACTCCAAAATAAAAATCTCTTCCATTTTTCTGCGTACACTTTCCTTGTACTAGGTCTTCTAGCTTCCATAATCACATTTAAAACTTGTTGAGGAAGTTGAGACCGGCTGTCTCTCAAAACAGAATATGCCATGCTGTTAGATGAAGAGAGCGAAGCTTGACATTGAGCAGGTGGCCTTCTCTCTGAGACAAAAGGTGTGGAATCAAGGGTAAAGGCCATGGAGGCTTCTTTACTAGACTCCTCAGTAATGGGTACCAGTGCTGCCGAGGCCAATCTGGAGCTATTAAAATCATCCTTGGCTTGTCTTGTCTGACCTTTAGAAGCACCTTTGGAAGAAGAGGCAGAGGTGGAAATGCATACACATGAAGATTTTTCCAACTGAAAGAAAGAGCATCCACTTTCCAAGCTGTGTGATGTAACCTCTTTGTGCAAAACTTTGGCAGCTGGTGGTTTAGTGGAGAAGCGAACAGATCTATGTCTGGAGTTCCCCAGGACACTGTCAACCTTTGAAATACATGAAGATCCAGTTTCCACTCGTGGGGATCCATGATTTGTCTGCTTAACACATCTGCTAAGGAGTTCTGTGCTCGGCAGAAACCTTGCCTGAAGAGTTAGTTGCAAGCTGAGCGCAGTCTCCCATAAAATCATTGCTTGCCTGCATAGAGGATAAGAATGTGTTCCCCCTTGTTTGTTGATGTACCACATGACAGTTGTGTTGTCTGTTAGAATCAACACCTGCCCCGGAAGAAGTAACTCCTTGAAAGCCATTAATGCAAACTGGACTGCTAACATCTCCTTCATGTTGATATGTAGATGCTGTAGTCTGGCAGGCCACTTGTCTTGTATCCACTTTCCATTTAGATGAGCTCCCCAAGCAATGTCCGAGGCATCTGTCGTTAAAATTTGACTCGCCTCTGGCCGGGTCACAGAGAGTCCCTTGTTTAGGTGACATTCCTGAGCCCACCACAAAAATTCTTTTTGAAGGCAAGGTATTATTTGAATGACAGTGTCCAAATCCTGGCAGTGCTGTGTCCATACATTTTTGAGATACCATTGCAGCTTCCTCATATGCAGTTTGGCATTGGGAAGCACCAGAATACAAGATGCCATGAACCCTAATGCTTGAAGGACTGTCCTTGCAGTCAGCACGGACTGATGAGATAGTTGATGGAAGTAAAGTGATAGATTCTTTTGTTTGTCCGGGGTTAAAAAGGCCATCTGGGCTGCTGTATTCAGTCTCACACCCAGAAAGCACATGTCTTGAGAGGGTACTAGACTGGACTTTATTTCGTTCACAGAATACCCTAGGCATCTTAGCACTGCTATAACATATTCCAGATGCTGTAGAAGGTCTTCCTTTTCTTGAGCCAGAATCAGGCAGTCGTCCAAGTAAGGATAGATTTGAATTCCTTTTAGCCTGAAGTAAGCTATCACTGGAGCCAGAACCTTTGTGAATACTCTGGGCGCAGTAGATAAGCCAAAGGGCAATGCAGAGAACTGATAATGAGAATTTCCAGCTCGAAAACGCAGATACTTCCTGCAACTTAGTCTTATAGGCACATGAAGGTAAGCTTCCTTGAGATCTAAAGTTACCATCCAGTGGTCTTTGCCCAGTAGAGGTAAAAGCTGTTGTAACATCAACATCTTGAACTTGGGAATGTCCAGATAAGTGTTGAGGATAGATAAATCCAAAATTGGTCTCCACGTGTTCCCCTTCTTTGGTACTAGGAACAGGCGAGAATAAAATCCTAGGCCCCTTTCTGATACAGGGACTGGCTGAATGGCCCCTATTTGGAGTAACAGAGAAATTTGCTTGTGAGCCTCTTTCCTTTGTGTAGGAGGAACTTCTGGCATGCCCTTGAAAGGGGGCAATGTATGGAAATAAAACCTGTAACCGTGGTGAATGATATCCAACACCCATCTGTCTTGCGTAATTAAATCCCAATTTTCTTTGAAAAGAGACAGTCTTCCTCCCAAAGGAGCTGCCATACGAGAATCTACTGGCAGCTGAAAAGGCAGGTCATTGGGTCTGTTTATGAAAGGACTGACCCCTGCCCTCACCAGAAGTCTGAGCAGGTGAACTCCCTGTTCTAGGCCTAAAAGAGCCTTGAGCTCTGCCCCTACCACGTCTAGACCTACCCCTAGACTGGGAATCATAAGCAGGATATGTCCATCCCTTAGTAGGCCAATTTCTACTAAACTTCGGTGGCTGCACCTGCAAAAAATCTTTAACAGTTTGCATAGACTTAGCTTTGTCCTCCATTTTCTTCAGAACTGCTTCCACAGGCGAACCAAACAACACATCAGACTGTAAAGGAGCATCCAAAATCCTTGTCTTAACATGCTCAGCTAAATTCTGATCCCTTAACCAGGCATGCCTGCGAAGAACAGAACTAGTGGCAGCCACCCTCGAGGAGGCCTGCACAGCATCAAAACCACATTGCAGAGAATGCTTACCCACTTGTTCAGACACATGAAGTAAATCCAGCAACTCTTTACACTCTATACCTTCCGCCAAAGCATCCACCTTAGATTTCAATTGTGAAAGGAGATAATTTTGATATTTTAGCATGTGAAACTGACAATTCAACGCTCTCATGGCTAGAGTGGAAGAGGTATACACTTTCTTTCCCCACCTATCCAAAGCCCTTGCCTCTTTATCAGTGGGAACAGGATTTTTAACCACAGAGGCCTTAACACCTTTAGGTCCCTGAAAAACAGTTTCTGGGTCCGCCCTAGGACTCTTAAACAAATACTTATGAGCTTCGGGCACCCTAAAGTACCTATCAGGTTTAACAGGAGCAGGAGGCAAAGAGTCAGGGTTCAGGGAAGCCTCTGCAAAAACATCTTCCACCACATTCAACACAGGAGGTATAGCTAAGGGCCTATGTTGTGGTAAAAATAAGAATTCCCTAAGCCTTTTCCTGGAATCAGAGTAATCTTGGCCTTCCCATTTAAAGTGTTCCCTCATGGAATGCAGAGTCTCTGAAAATGAGAAATCCTCAGGAGGAGAAGCTGTAGGTGTGGAATCATCCACATCAGAATCAGAGTAATGAGGAAATTCCTGTAAGTCTTCCGCAGAAGACTCCGAAGCCTCTGAATACTGTTCCAAACTCTCAAACTCAGGTTCCACCCTAGGCCTCTTATCAGGAGGGGGCATAGAGCCTCTAATCATAGTAATTAAATCTTCTGCCATTTTAAGCATATGTTTCTTAGGCACAGAACCTGAAGTGCTAGGAGAAACCCCCACTGTAGCTGGCCTACCTCTCAAGGAAGTTTTGGAAACCGTAGGAGAAGCTCTAACTATCTTGGGTACAGAGGGAAGAACAGTTACCTGAGAAGCCCCCTCAGCCTGGCCTACCTCCTGAGAGGGCACATCCTGTAACAGTAAAGTTCCTGCCTGAGACTCCAAAGAAACTCCTGGCAAAACCTCTAGCTCCGCAGAGCCTTCTAAAGAACCGGCGTCCGGGACTGCCGGTTCATCAACCCTAGGCTTCGCTGTTTTGTCTTTGCGTTTCTTAGACGAAGCGGGCGTCGGAGCATCCGACGGCATTTTGTAATTACAACGCTTCCCAAACACTAACCTGGCACAGTCTAACCTTCTCTTAATAGTGCGTTTGTTAAATCTAGCACAAGAGCGGCAACCAACAACGTCGTGCTCAGGCCCTAAACAAGGTATACACAAAGTATGGTAATCCCTATGAGCTATCTGTTTCCCACAAGAAATACAGTTATTCACTTTTTCTGACATCCGGTTAAATACTGAGGCAAGAAAAAACAAAAATGCTCCCCAACGGGGTACTTAGCCAACTTTGATTCGGTCTGAAACTCCGACTTCGGAAATATTTCAGAACGCCAACCTGCACTCGCAAAAACTGCTTCTGCATCGGACCATGCGGCAAAAAAGACTGAAGATATGGCGTCGGTCATGCGCATTAGTACCCTGACGTACTGACATCAGTCTAATGCGCCTTGACCGACGTCAGCCATATACTTTGGTATTCGGGCCGACTGGACAGCGGACTACCCAATGGTTAGGACTGCAGCAATGTGGAATGAAGAACATCAGTAAAAGAAGTGTGGACAATCATGGACAATATCAGAATAATACTGGCAATAATGCCATGTCTTTGACATAACATACATGATTTTGAGTGATCACAGATGGTTCTGCACAAACACATTTGTACAACTATTACGACATGTCAGGAATCTATGAGGGTAATCACGCACACTGTCCTGACATTGTGACATCTGCTGGAGGTGTTTGGAGGGGCAATGCTATACCTTATGTGATATTATGATCAATACAGGGTAGTTGACTGGTATGCATGGCATGGTATATGCATGTGTATATATATATATATATATATATATATATATATATATGTGTGTGTGTGTGTGTGTGTATATATATATATATATATATATATATATATATATATATATATATATATATATATATATATACACACACACACACACACACACACACACACACACACAGCTGACTGCAGTGAGAACAGAACCCCTGCCTATCTTAAGTACACAGACTACAGGGCTCATTACTTTATGCAAGCATCACGGGACAAGCCTGACTTTTACAAGGCTGTAGGACATGTTGGGAGATCTGCATGAAATGGATGTGTAGGCATGTGCAAGTGTCAAAATATTGCCAATCCATGGGATTGGAGTGGTAACTGTAGGATATACACTTATGCTCTTCTGGCTAGACAGACACTTGCACAGCTGACTGCAGTGAGAACAGAACCCCCTACCTAAGTACACAGACTACAGAGCTTAGTACTTAATGCAAGCACCACTGCAGAAATCTGACTTTTACAAGGCTGCACAACAACTTATATTGGATGACATCAGCTGTGGATGTTGGAGAGAAGATTTTGGGAGGCCTACATTAAATGGATGTATGGGCATGTTCAGCTGTGAAGACAGTTCTAGCGCTGCATGCTACCAGACTGATGTGCATTGCATATCACACATTTGTTATTAACGAATGTAGTGTAGTTGATATATTTGTGAACAAGTACTGAGAGACCAGGATTGCAGTGCATGAGGGAGGTAACACATGGCCATATTGTAAATATGTGACATATTGGTAGAAAGGGCCTTCAGTTTGTTATGTTTCCATATGTAGTTTTATGGCATGAAGAGTAAATGGACAGTAAACAGCACTAATACATGCTAATATAGACTTTACTTTGTGCAGCAGCGAGCAGCGGGTTTATGAGATGGATAGCACAGTGTTTGCATGTGAGATAGACATTTCCATTACTTTCCATGTTTGCGCGTAATTAAGCAGTGCAAAAATGTGAGGCTCACTGCTAAAATTCTGAGAGTTAGTATTCATAATCATGTTGTATATCCAACTGAACCAAATCAAGTGCGTCAAGAAGACACATGTGCAAAATGGAGAGCTATGTATGGGAAGATATTTTTGGGTGTGACAGGTGCCCATTTTTTTTTTAATTTAGTAAGCGAGGAATGCTGAGTAAAGGAAGTTGGTATATCTGGGTCAAGTAAGTTGTGTTGGTGAGGAAGCAAATGCAAACAAGACAAGACATATGGAACGTGAGGGACACAAAAGGTTGGGGAACACTATGACTGGGGTGAGGGAGGAGACAACCCAGGCTCATGCCCAAACATGGAGACAGTTAGAATCTAGTCCTCACACACTGGGCTGTCATCACTGTCCCCTTACTCTGCTGGCAGCTGAAGTGCTTGACATCTTATTCCTCCTACATACCATGAGGGAGAGCAACCTCTCCATCTGGCATAGGCATACACTAATGGTGTGGTGCTCAACACTATGCACCAACCTGGCATCTCCTGGCAGTTGATGAAATCCCCCCATCTGCCACTATTCCGGGAGGGCACCACAGTACCAGCTGCCGAGGCAGTACTACTTGAGGGCACAGGTAGTGCAGGGGTAGCTGAGGCAGTACTGCCAGGTTGGGTCCAAATGTGCTGGGCATCAGTGCTGGAGCCAGTGGAGTGGGGGAAGGTTGACCCAATGGGGCTGGCCTACCTCACTGTGCTGTGAAGCATTTAGTGAGTTGTTACAGATGGATGACACGAAGACATTCTGATGACACATAATAGAAAATAAAAAAAGGTATAAGGGTTGGAGTGAGAGAAAAATAAGAGATAAAATTAGTACTATCATATGTGACATACAATGCATTAACACAATTAAAGAGCTATTTTATCTGAAGTATTACATTTAAGTATACATCCTAACAACTACACACAATAACTACAGATTGCTGAAAGTAATCCTTGCAATGTGCATATATTTCACATATGCCTGGTCCAATTATACAGATTACAGTTACTAGCAGGCCATTTATGCCACTTGTATAGAGTTTAATTTCTGTAATATTATTAAAGAAATGCAGCATTGTATATCTGTTACTTGTGGTATTTGAACCCACAGCCTCTGACTATAGTCTTATATTTGACTCCTACAGTTGGTTTGTGCTACAGACTAATGTATGCATACTTACTTTTACAGTTAGGGTATGCATGCACAATTTTCTACAACTGTATAGAAAACCCAAAATCTTTCTTTAACTTTTAAAGCTACAATAATGCTCTTCTTGTGCTGCATACATACCACTTGCTTCCCTCAGTCTCTCCATTCGACCAGCATGAGCTTGGAGATTAAACTCTATTTCAGCATTAGCTGTGGAAAGAACAGAAAAGAACAGAAGAGCATTATGCATACCAGTCTTGGCTATATTTAGCTTTCTATGTATTAAAAATACTTTTTTATTAGCATACTTACACAACTGTGGGATGTCATCAGGTTGAAATTCAGTCAACCACTGATCAAAGGTATCCCTATTGCACCTTTGTAGGTCATTATAATGGTGCCTACACTGTTCTCCAATGTGTGCGAGGCCAGTTGCACTGCATACAGCCTAAGCCAAACTACTCCAAGCCTCAGACTTGTACTGGGAGCAAGAATGGTCACCTCTGTAAAAGCCTTTGGCTGTGGCACTTTACCAGGAGTCCAGTAAATATCCTGAACTGCTGAACACCCCACATCTAGGCCCTAAACTGGGCACATTCCCATCTAACGCTAGACATTTCTAACACCAGAACTAGAGCAATGGCAACTAAAGATTTCTCAGCAATTCCTGTTATTGCATTTAATGGTAGTGAGCACACCTGAGCAACGATGCCAACCACATTTGTACAATGTTAAACAAAGAGCAGCAGTACCAAGCATGGACAAAATAAATATTTTAAATTGGAAGGTTAATCTGACACTTGACCTTAGTTTGAGGATTGTCTGCTGCTCTAGCTTGGAAATACATTTTGAAACTGGAAGGTAACTGTTAGATGAGTTAAGTTTGTAGACAAGCACTGGGTCATGACCTGACACATGTTCTTTTGGATTTATACACTGATAAAATTGATTTTTAAAGTGTGGGATTCAAACCTAGACATAAGGGATAAAATATTTTCTTCCACAGTGGTGATTTTCCATCTTTGCCACAGAAGAAGTGCTGCTCAGACAGAGTCATGAATCATTCATAAATACAGCTGACTGTTTAAGGTATTATCATGTATGTGTGTGATGTGACAAGGTTCTTGTATATAGATCCATTTGTGCATGTGTGTCATTTGATAGTGAAGGTCACCCAAGTCTAGAGAGAAGAATTATACTTACAGAAATATAGTAGAAAGTATACTGTCAGTCATACGTTTGAAAACACAATAAGGGTGTCATAGCCCTCATACATAAAATTCATATCAGCTCTATTAATATAATGGGAAATGGAAGAACAGTAAAATGTCCTGTATTAGAACCCAGGAACATTTGTATGGCAGCCCTACATTTACACCTGTTGCCACACAA
The DNA here is from genome assembly GCF_019279795.1 of Protopterus annectens. Classification (NCBI taxonomy): domain Eukaryota; kingdom Metazoa; phylum Chordata; order Ceratodontiformes; family Protopteridae; genus Protopterus; species Protopterus annectens. Next base: position 125,358,699 of record NC_056738.1, on the reverse strand, counting down.
ATGTTGAAAAAACACTTATACATTTTTCATTTTATTGCTATAAACTGGACTGTAACAACAGTAAAAATAGGTTGCACACCCTGTACTAGAAGTCAGGACCATCTGTATTCCAGTCCTACACTTACACCTGCTGCCATAGGAGTAGTTACATGACAGTTCCATAATTTCCTATTCATTGTTAAGTTTTGTGAGTTAACCAATGCGTAATGCCTCTTAGTGTGTTTGCGTGATGCCTCACAGAACTAATGGAATGTATCTATTTTCAGTTATTGACTGTTTCCTGTCTGCAGGTGTTGTGGGACCTTGCTAACCACTGCCCAATGTTTCTTAGTGGCATTGTGTGACGGATAGCAAAAATTGCAATGATATATCCTTTTTGACCTTTACACTTTTACAGACTCCCTGTCTGCAGGTGTTCTGTCTGCTTCCTGTGTGGGCCACTATCCAGGTTAGCACATGGCTAAGAGCCGGGCAAATGAGATAAGCACAGCTAAACTTGACAGTCATCGTGTTTCACCATTTCTCTTGTTTGTGCTAAGCTGAGCACTGTGCAAAAACTGGAAAAAAATAAATAAAAAGGGAAAAGTAGTTGAAATGAAGAAAAACAATCTATGAAATAAAGACTACAAAATGTTTGCTAGTAAACATGAAATCGTTTTACATAGGTCTGGATTTGAACTCTCACTCCAGTGAACTTTCAGAACACAGTAAGGTGTGTCTTATTCCTCTTTGCCAAACAACCAACTTTGCAGCAGGGAAATTAAATCATTCTGCATACAACCAACTGCAACATCACTCACAGTACTAACAAACCATATTACAGTTATTTGTACATGTATTAATTTTGGATGAAATGCACTGAGTGATTACACAACCATTTATGACTATTACTTGCAAAAAATGCAGCTATGTCTTATTTCTCTGTGTTTGTTGCTCATTCTTGTCTTATCTGAGACATGCAGTCTGTAAGGCATTCTGTATCATTGTCCTTAAAATGTGTGAAGATATTAAATGGCAATCATATACAAAAAACAGATCAAAGACAGGGTAAGGTATCACCTCAAAAGCTTCCCTCTTCCTTTTCGTCCGGATCAAAGGCAGAACTGGACTCCCCACCAAGGAACCAGGAAGAGGAAAATATCTGGAGGGCAATTCAAATTCCAGAAGAAAACGCTAAAACCAGTAGTGAGGACTTGATAGTGAACTTATCTGCATATAACATATCGGACAGTGAAAGGAAAATACTAAACAAAGGTCTGTCATTTATTCCCTCACAAGGAGTTGATGTAAGTAATCTTATAGTGGACATTAAACGTTTTACCAGGAATATAGCACTTGGTTTACAGTTTGGTAATAATGATTTAATAAATGCTGATACTAATTTATTTAAAAAACCATCAGTATATACCCCTGTTTTACACCCACTACTTGATAGCTTTGAGAAAGCGTGTAGTAATGATTTTTTTAAAACTGTTTGAGGGGAATGTTGTTAAACCTGATTTTTACAATGTTACTAAAAATGAGAAATTGGCAATACATGATTTGCAGAATAATGCAGATATAGTAATAAGACCAGCAGATAAAGGGGGAGCTACTGTAATACTTGATACTAATTCTTATAATAAAGCCATGTTAGAGATGCTTTCAGATGTAACTACATATAAAAAGCTTACTAGATTAGATTTAGATAAATTAATTAAAACAGTGCATGCAGACCTGTATGATATGTTAATGTGTGTCATTATAGACAGTGATTTGTATAAGTATTTTTTAATAGAAAAACCTGTGATACCGACTATAAGAGGTCTCCCCAAGATACACAAGACAATGGTTGACCCTCCCCTTAGACCCATAGTGTCTGGCAGAGGTTGGTTGACAGAGACTATGTCGATCTATTTAGAGAAAAAATTAAGACCTGTAGTAGACTCTACTGAATCTGTACTACGTGATACTAAACAATTTTTAGAAATCTTAACACATTTTAATATAGATAGAACTATAGGAGAGTCAGACTATATGGTAACACTGGATGTAGTGTCTCTATTCACCTGCATCCCCAATGAGATAGGTCTTGAATATTTAAGACTGTATTTAATTAATAAAGGGCTGAATAACAATCAAGTTATAAGGATTACGATGTTATTAGAGTTAGTCCTTAATTATAATGTCTTTACCTTTGGAAGTGACTACTACCTTCAGATCAAAGGTGTAGCTATGGGCACTTCATGTGCCAACTCTTATGCCAATCTAGTGCAAGCATATTGGGAAAGTGTCTATGTGTGGGAACAACTGAATTTCTCTAAGTACATTAAATGCTACAAACGTTTTGTTGATGACGTTTTTCTGCTATGGGGAGGTGATCTGGAAAGTTTAGATGACTTTGTTTCTTATATAAATGGAACTACTACTTTCCTTACTTTAACAAGCACAGTCTCACAGGTGAAAATAGATTTTCTAGATAGGTTCATAGGTTCATAGGTTCATACTAGGCTATCTGCCCGAGGGCATTTACAAGCCTAGCCCATCATTTTGTGGCTTATGCCACCCCTTTAGTATGGGGAACTATACCCATTATTTTGCTGTGCCTCTGTCGAGCAGTGACACTGAGGTAATCCCTGGGGTATATCTGCGATCTCCCATCCATTGGTCAAGATTTCTCTTGAACAAGGCCAGCGAGGTGCTCTGCCTCACATGTACCGGGATTTTGTTCCACAGCATAGGGAGTCTTTGGGTGATGAATCTATCCCTCCAGCACGTCCTATTAATAGCCGTGTCAAGGTTTAAGTCTCCGCCCTTGTGGCTCTGATGGATCTAGATTTTTGAGGTGAAGCATATTCATCAAATCTGGGTTTGACATGGCCTTGTATGTTAGGCAAAGGTCACCTCTGAGCAGCGGTAGCGACTGAATAGAGCTGGAGTTCTTTCAGTCGGGCAGCATAGGACAGATTTTGAGACCCTTTATCCTTTTGGTGAGGAACTTTTGTGGCCTCTCCAGCTGCTGCAAGTGTCGGGTCAGATACATTCCGAATGGGGCATTGTACTCAATCATTGGTCTGATGAGTGATGAGTAAAGGGAGACTATGACCTCCCTTGATCTAGATGAGAATCCCTTCATGATAAGGTGGGCAATGTAGAAGGTCTTCCTAACTACTTTAGCTACATGGGTGTCGAATGACAGACTACTATCAACCTGGGTCCCCAGGTCCCTGATAACTTCTTCTGTGCTCAGTGGATTGCCACCTATTTGGTAGCTAGGGGTAACCTTGTTTTTCCCGAAGGGTATGACTATGCATTTTTTGGCATTTAACTTTAGGCTGTGGCTCTGGCACCAGTTATCCGTTTCTGTGAGACCCTTCTGAAGGATATCTGTGTCAGATGTGTTTTCTACTATGGCGCCAGTTTGCAGTCATCTGCAAACTTTGTCAGCCATAACCCTCCTGTGTTTGCTTGTACTTGGAAAAGTAGATGCCAAACAAGAGTGGGCCCAGGACTGAGCCCTGTGGGACACCACTTGTGACAGGCTTTGAGTCTGACATGGCGCCAGCAACTCTGACCCTGTGGGTTCTGTCACTCAGCCAGTTTGCAACCCATCTTGTGATGTATGGGTTGACATTTAAGCTGATGAGTTTTCAATGATACCCGAGTGGGGTATTGTATCGAAGGCCTTAGCCAGATCGAGGTAGGCTGTATGGACTGCCTTTCCTCATCAATGGCTTTGGTGACTGTTTCAAAAAGTCAACCAAGTTTAAAAGGCATGATCTGCCTTTGACAAAGCCAAACTGGGTTGGATCCAAAGTCTGCAAATTCCTATGTCTTTATTTATGAGGTCCATTATGATCCTCTCCATGGCTTTGCAGATAAGGCTTGTCAAGCTAATGGGCCGGTAATTTCCAGGGTCGGTGGAGGCACCGCCTTTGTGAAGTGGTACCACAGTTGCAGTGCGCCACTCCTGGGTACGTATCCAGAGGTAAGACTTTGATTAAACAGCTGTCCTAGCTGTGGGTTTAATTCCTCATTGAGTTCATGGAGCACACAGCCGGGGACACCATCAGGTCCCATGGATGCTGTGTTTTTGCTTTGGAGAGAGCAGTTCTCACTTGGGCGCTGGAGATGTTTGGGGGCTGCAATCGTTTGGTATAGATATCTCTCCTTTTGGGGAGGGGAGAAGTTTGCACTGAACCTGTCAGCCAGTATGTTGGCAATGTCTGTAGGATCAGTAATCTTCACATCATTTTGAACTAGCTCTGAGCATATCTGGGAGTTTCCTCCCAGGTTTCTAACATAGCTAAAGAAGGCCTTATGATTGTCTTTTGAGTCTTTAGCTATTTTTCTCTCGAAATTTGCTTTGGATGATTTTATGAGAGCTCTTAGTTTTTACTTATAGTGATCAAGGGTGTCTTACCTTTTAAGGATTTTGCTCTATCTTGTAGTAGCTTCCTCCTTTTGTTGTAGAGTTTGTTTATGGCTGGGGTCCACCAGACTGGACGCTTGCCTTTGGTACAAAAGAGTCTTTGTTTTGCTTGGGATTGCCTTATCCATGCAGTCCTGCAGGTGCTGGTAGAAGGCATTTGTAAGTGATTCAGCGGCTTGAGTACTGTTTTCCGCCGGCCTTAAAGGAGACCACACTAGTCTTTAGAAGTGTGAAGTCGGCTTTTGAGAAGTTCTTTACTGTGGTCTTTTTTATTTCAGGGGGGGGTGGGATGAGGACCTCCAGCGAGATTAGTTTGTGGTCTGATCTCACCAGTGAGGGGTACACCTCCGGTGTTGAACATTGTGGTCCCATGTTCGTGATGATGAGATCAAGTATGTTATCTCCTCTTGTGGGGATGGTGACTAGTTGTTCCATGGCATTTGAGTTTATGAATTCCAGGAACTTTTGGGCTAGGGTGTTTGGGCTTGAGTAGTGTTCCCAGTCTATATTAGGGTAATTGAAGTCACCTAGTATGATGGTGTTTGGTGATACATTTATCCCCGCTAGTGTTTTCAGGAAGGCCATGTGAGGTTCCTGAGTTTGTGAGGGTGGCCTGTAACATGCTACAATTTGCAGAGCAGTCTTGCCTATGGTTAATTGCACCTGGATGGTCTCCGATGCATCGTGCGTTGCCACCAGTCTTGAGGTGTGGGTGTCCTTGATGAATATGGATACCCCCTTTCTTGGTATTGTCCGGATTTTGGGGCCGGAACGCATGATATGAGGTAAAACCTGATAGCGCTGGGGTGCTCTCAGGAGCCTTGAACCAGGTTTCTGTCACAGCACAGACATCGATGTTCTCCATACTGAGAAGGGCCTCGAGTGCGTGCATTTTGAGATTTAGACTTCTGGCATTGAGCAGCATTACCCTTAGTTTTGTTCCTTTTTTGTGTTCTAGGGTGGTAGGTTTAGAATTTGAGCCTTGCCTAAAAAAGGCACTATAGATGTTACATTGGAAAAGTACAATGGTGTTTTTGAGACTAAAGTATTCAGGAAGCCATGTAGGAGGAATGCCATCTTGCATAGAAGTAGTATGCACCCACCGCATGTGCATAAGAATATTGTCAAGAATCAGTTGAAACGCTATTCGCATATAACCAGTGATGATCAAGCTTTTTCGAAAGCAGTTGTAGCTGTAGAACGTGATTTTGCAGATAGAGGTTATCAAACTCATGATTTTCTTTTGAAGGAAGATATAGGACGTGAGCAGCTAGGGTTGCCGTATATCAAGCATGATGGTAATATTCACAAGCAGCCTATAGTGAAGAAAGGAAACAGGAGAAGAGTAGTTATTCCCTTTACTAACAATAATACCTCCATTGTTGATATTATTAAGAGGCATTGGAACATCCTGCAGTTGGACGATAGTATTAAAGATTTAGTAGGTGAGAGACCGGCCTTTAGTTATAAAAATACTAAATCATTGAAACGGATGCTATGTTATGAAAAAGGACCTGCCAATAGGGTTACCTCACAGAGAAAGGGTACCTATGCCTGTCGTACTTGCAATCAATGCAACTATGTAATGAATTCTAATGTCTTTGTACATCCTGACACCATGGTCAAATATGAGTTTAATGAGTATGCAGACTGCAAATCGAGGAATGTGATTTACTTAGCTACCTGCAAAAAGTGTCAATGTTTTTATGTAGGTAAGACCAACAGGACATTGAGGGAAAGAATTAGGGAGCATCTCTATGCTATTCATAGAGAGAATGAAGGGAATGCCCTAGCTAAGCATGTTCTGCAAAATGACATCACACATGCATTTAGATTCATGGTCATAGGACAGTTACTAGAGACAGAAAGATTAGGCAATATCAGGAATAAGACAGAGAGAACAGAAGCTAGGTGGATAATAAAGCTAGCTGCAGATAAGGGGCATGGCCTTAATGATAAGCTATCTTTGAAACCATTTTTAATAGATAGACCATTTGTGCATTAAATCTTTTAGCAAGTTTTTGTTAAGTATTTTACAAACATTTTTATAAGTATTTTTATAAGTATATTTTAAAATATTTTTATAAGTATTTTATAGATATTCTTGTAAGTAATATTATAAGTATTTTTCATATATATATATATATATTTACATCTATATGCATTCTTAATGTATATAAAATAGTTTTATAAGTTGTTCATAATTTATGTATATATTTATTGTGAGTCTATACCTATGTGTATATATATATATATATATATATATATATATATATATATATTTTTTTTTTTTTTCCTCTATACCTTTAAAAGTGAATGAGGTGATTTAACATGTGATATTGATAAAGTGTGCCATTGGTGCTTTTTGAGTATTTAAATGTGATGAGTTTTCTGCACTATGTTAAAGTCTGATGAAGCGTTCTTTGTAACGTGAAAGCGCTTACTTGTATGAAATAAAAGGATATATTTTTTGCTCTCATTTACCTGGTTTGCTTTGACAGTTGTGGCGTATCTACCTCTTTTACTTTTGGCAATCATATACAGTTGTCATCAAATGAAGGGAGGATGGATGTTACTGAAAAGAAACTGTGAAATGTGTGCTGCTTAATTAAATTTCAAACCTTGATAAAATGATTTCTACACTTTGTAAGTCTAACCTGACACACCCATTGGGGGTACAGCAATCTGCATTGCTGTTGTGTTTTCCCTCTCCCTACAAGTAATCATTCACATTTGCAATCTATTAGCAACAAACACTGAGTACCTGCACTATGTTTACATCAGCAACACGGAGCCAAGTATTTGGGATTCAGGAATTCTAATGAGTTCACACCTAATTTGCATATTCACCATGCTCACAGCCCATAAAAAGCAACTGTGGAGCTAGGGAACCTGTAGGTGAGGAGATCTGTTTATATGGAGAACACAGAAGAGGCTATTTCTTTGGGCTATATCTGCACAGAAGACTACTGACCTTGAGAAGGTATGCTTGCATTTCTGAGCTACATATTGCATATTCTGAAATGTCACTAAGAAAAAAAAAATAATATATATATATATATATATATATATATATATATATATATATATATGCATACACACACACACACACACACACATATATATATATATATATATCTGCATTTCCAAATGCAGCAGTTTTAGTTTAGGACTGACTGTCTGATGTTAGGAGTACACAGCCACTGCATGGGTAGGTAAAGGGTGTGAGCTTTGCCTGGCATCCTTGTTACTACATGTATGTACATAGAAGGAAGGTTTAGCCCCTTAGGTGATCAGTGAGTGTGCTAATGCATTGCTTCTAAGCCAGTATGAGGGCATACTGAGCATTCCTACATCTGTCTACACCCACAGCAACTGCTAGTTCCCCCTCTGACTCTTCACCTGGATGTGGTTGTGGTGACCTCACAACTGGAGGTGGGATGTGTGCCCCTTCCCCTTATTGATCTTGCTGAGCTGTCTTCTCTTGATAATGTTGTGTAGCATGGCACATATGGTAAATATTTAAGTACATGTAAGTGGATTGTACTGCAGGGTTCCCCTAGATGTATCTAGCACCAGAACCATGACTTCAGCAGCTCAAACACACACACTATGATATTTCTGGTTTCAGCGTGTGCCTCACTATGGTGTTCTTCAGTGGTTGTGTGTGCATTTCTGATGGGTCTCATCAGCCATGGTTCCAGTATATAACCTGCATCCCCCAGTAAATGATCCTGTGGGATAATGTGGGATATCACCCCTAGTGAACATGTGGTACAGTTGGAAGGTGAGCCAGATATGTGAGTTTTGGTAACTGTCTGATTCCCTTGGCATTACACATGACTTAGCAGTTAATAGAGTGGAAGCCCTATTTATGTTGAGCTTTCCTTGTTCCCAGAGTGGTGCCTTAATTTATATATATATATATATATATGTGTGATCTATGGCACCCAGGACTTCAGGGTAGTGTGCTACATAGTAGAACTAATGCATATTTGTGGCCCTGTCCTCAGAGGTACGGGGAAAATATATATGGTCACTAGCATGTTGTAGCATAGCATTCAGAAACTGACGGAGGATCCTGGATGCTAAGTGCTACACATACCTTTGTCTCCACTGGTATGGGTTCCCCTTAGTTTAAACTGGCTCTGAGTTGAGGACGACAGAGATTGCAGAGTTCCTGTAGTGTGTCTCTGTCCACCCTTCAGCGTTCTACAATTTACACCTCATGGAGACTGTGAAATGTTAAATGGGGTCTGAAAACTCTTCTCCTTCTTGGCTGTTGTCTATTAGCAGCAGCATAGATTTCAGTCTGTTTCACATACACACGAATTAAAGCAATAGCAGCCTCTAACATTCTTTCTGTGTAAAGTTTTTTCTGTGATTGTATTCCAATAGGTTTTGGAATTTGCAGGGAAAACCAGCACTGAGTCTAGATGGTTGCTTTATAGTTTGTTGAACAGCTCCTCGATCTTGGATTGTTTGATTAGTATACAATTCAGCTGCATATGCTGTAATTAGCATGCCAAGGTGTTTACCTTGTTTGCTCGGCTGTACACAGTGTAGAGCCACTTAATGATTCCAAAATAGTGTGCTACAGTGCACACCATGCTGTGACGTACACATGGTGTGAACGGATCATGTAGGCTTTACTGAATCTGGCCCGTGGTCAATTTATTGAGAATACTGAAATGAATCCTTGTAGTCAGTGTCTCAACTGTTACAAATGAACACAGCTGCTAACCATTTTGGATGGGAAAAAGCTGGATGATCCCCTCAAGTGCACCTGCAATACTGTAAAACTAATAGAATCAATCACTGAGTTTGTATCATCATGCAAGGAACAGCTACATTCCTATGTCAATGAAGAGATAGATGGCAATACTTTAAAATTATAAGATGCATGAATGGTAACAGATAGGGGTAAAACAAAGCTCAGAAAAAAAGTAAATGTCATTAATGCATGTTTAACCTCAGATGGGCATAAAAAACATTAATAATAAATGAATCATATATTACAACAAAGAGGAAAAAAAGAAAATTGTACCTAATATAATTTCTGAGGAAATAATTGCAGAGACCAACAGTACTCCAAAGGCCTCATCAAATGATCTTAACAAAACAGTGCCACATAAGTCTGAAGACCAGGATAAAGTATCCCAACAAGGAATATGTATTTATGAAGGTACTAAAGAATACCTGATATAGAGTATGCTGTCCCTCTGTCATGGCTTCATAATGCTTCTGGTACGAAGGCAAGCATTCCATCAAATACATTAAGTGGTAAACATGACATATAAATAACTTAAGTGGGAAAGAGAGATTGTTTGAATGTACTTCATATTAATGATTTTTTTCTTGATTCTATGCCATAAGACAGGTGTATCTCCCATGTAAAAAGTCTTTACCAACAAACAAAAAGTGCGTTAGGAATAATAGTATGGAAGAATTCTCTAGTCCTGAAATAATGCTTAAAAGAAAGCACAGTCAGAAAATATTAGAAGATTCAAATGAGCATATTAATATTTCAAATGCATTAAACTCTGTCAAATAAAACTTTGGAGATAATTTAGAACACTGGACTGCACCAGTGTTTTTGCATACCTCTCAGAACATTACATAAGTTGTGTAACCACTAGGAGCTGCTGTGTATCATTTGAAGGGCATGTTACACATTCAGTTTTAAGTATTTTTCTAAATAATGCTACAGACGACATGAGAGATAATGCCCAGCAATAATGAAAAGCATTTTACTTTTTATTAAATTATTTTATTTATTTATTTAACATTTGTTAACTGGGAAAGTCCGACTTGGAACAAAGCCAACTTTCAGCAGAGGCCTGAGGAGAAACATTCTAGATGCATGCTTTTATAATGTGGCAGGAAACCAACACCTGGAGGAAACCCACACGAACACAGGAATGAAATGCAGACTCCGCATAGAAGGCAGCACAGCCGAGAATCAAACCGGAGAACGTTTTGCTGTGAGGTAACAATGCTACCACTACACCATTGCTCCTAATAGTAAAGTTTTGGCAGTAGCAGTTTTGGGTAATAACTGAGAGCCATGGATTTTGTGCAACCATGTCACTCAGTATTCTGAATTTACACTTAAGTGCGGCCCAGTGATCACCATTTTTGCCAAAACTTTACTATTAGGTTATTTAAAGTTAAAGTATTCATTAATAAAAAAAAATATGTGGCATCCTGGAACAAAACCACAAGTTTCCACACACACTGGTTTCAAGTTAAGTGAAATTCCTTACATACAGGAAAAACTAATGAAGGGAAAGGTAAAGTATGATCATATATTTATTCATGCTAGAACTAATGATCTACACAGTGTGGACTTCCAAGATGGCTGCACATGGAGTAACAGCTTAATTTCAATTCTCATAGGAGGTTACTAGGCTATTGGACCTGAGGCCATTATAAGCCTAGCCAAAAATTTAGCCCATGTTTAGACAAGTCAGCACTTGGAGCCCTGTCCAGCAGGGGGCACAGGTGGAATCCCAGGAGTGTAATTTCTGTTTCCCATCCAGTTATCCAAGTTGCGCTTAAAAAGGGATAATGAGGTACTCTGACTGACGTGGAGAGGGAGTCTATTCCACAGATGGGGGAGTCTCTGGGACACAAATCTGTCCCACCAACAAGTCCTACTGATATCACAGACCACATGGAGGTCACGTGTATGGGTTGCTCAAGTGGAGCTTGACTTGTGGATATACAGCAGTCCCATCAAGGCTGGGTATGAGATTGCTTTGTATGCGAGACAGAGGTCACCTCTGAGGAGTCTGTATGAAACTGAGTAGAGGGACAGGGCTTTTAGCCTATCTGTGCAGGGTAGGTGTTTGAGGCCTTGGATTCTCCTGGTGTCTCTCCAGCTGCTGCATATGCTTTGCGAGGTACATGCCAAAGGGGTCTGCTGTACTCAATAATTGGCCTTATAAGGGAAGAATACCGGGATCTTATGACCTCTTTGTCTCTGAATGAGATACCCTTACTTATGAGGTGGGCTATGTAGAAAGCTTTCCGTACAACAGAAGCAAAATGGTGGTCAAAAGTCATCAATCTGGGTGCCCAAATCCCTCACTATTGATTGTGTACTTAGGACGTTGTTATTAATGCGATATGTGGGGATGTCACACTCCCCAAAGGGGATGATGATGCATTTTTTGGCATTCAGTTTGAGGGCATGTTTCGCACACCAGTCATTTGTTTGGGTGAGACTCTCTTGGAGGATGTCCACATCACTTGGGGAATTGATGACTGTGCCCAGCTTGCAGCCATCTGCAAACATGGTTAGCCATAGCCAACTGGTTTTAGCCTGCACCTCAGAGAAGTACATCCCGAATAACAGAGGCCCCAAGATCGATCCCTGGTGTACGCCATTCGTTACGGGTATACTGCTCGAGGTGGCTTCCCCTATTTTGATTAGGTCGGTTCTATCAGTGAGCTATTTTGCTATCCATTTGGTAACATATGGATTAATGCCTAGTTGCGAGAGTTTATCTACTATGCCCAAGTGGGGAATAGTGTCGAAGTCTTTGGCCAGGTCAAAGTAGGAGCTGTGCACCGTATTCCCCTTGTCCATGGCTTTGGTGACTGTCTCAAAGTCATCGACCAGATTTAACAGCCATGACCTCCCCTTGACAAAGCCAAACTGTGTGGGGTCGAGTGTTTGGAAGTTGCCAATGTCCCTGTTAATGAGGTCCACGGTAGTCCATTCCATGGCCTTGCAGATCAGGCTAGTTAGGCTGATGGGTCTGGATGTTATAGGGCAGGGTAGTGATGACCTGTTCCCTAGAGATAAGCGGTGGGGGGCAGGTACTGGGGATATCATAATTTACTGATGGGGGGGGGACAGAGGGAAGAAGTTTTCACTGAATCTGTCAGCCAGTAGATTGGCTATATCTACAGCATTTGTGTATGTGGTGTCCTTGACCACCAGTTCTGAACAGATCTGGGTGCTTCCTTTGAGACTGCAGACATATGTGGTTGTCTGTAGCAGATGTAGCCAATTTGGACTGAAAGTTAGCTTTAGAGAATTTCACTAGTGCTCTTATTTGCTTGTCCAAGCTAAGGAGAGATTGCTTCCAATTAGGCACCTGCTCTTTCTTTGTCCTGGACAGCAAATTTTTCCTTTTGTTATATAGTTTATTTAATGCAAATGTCCACCAGACAGGTTTACTCTTCCTTGCAGAGGACGATTTTGTCCTGTCAGGTATTCCTGATTCCATACATCTATATAAATGCTTGTATAGTACTTTGGCATAGATTTGGACATTGGTGCCAGCTCCTGCAGTGGTGGAGGGGGCTGTGAAGCTGTTTATACTATCCCTCAGGAGGTTGCAATCAGCTTTGGAGAAGTGTTTCTGTTTGACCATAGCTAGGGGGAGGGGGGCAGGGGAGATGGTAACTTCGAAAGTGACTGCTTTATGGTTGGATCGTATCAGGGAAGATGATACCATAGGGGTGCTGCAATGGTTACTCATGCTGGTTAATACCAAGTCCAAGATAGCACCTCTTGTGGGGGTATCAACTAGCTGTTCCAGGGCATTTGCATTGATAAAATAGAGGAATCTCTGGGCGTTTGTGTTCTGGCATGAATATTTTTTCCAATCTATGGCTGGGTAATTAAACCGACCCAGGATCAGGGTAAAGGGTTGAATCTTGATAGATATGAAGAGGTCCAGATAGGTGGAGTGGGCATCTTGAGTCAAATTTAGGGGCCTGTAGCCCAGTGTGAAGACATAAACTCAGAAGAGACAACCAGTGAACTCATAATTTTGGCTAAATTTCAGTAACTGGCTAGTAGGTGCACCACTTGGATGCCAGCAAAAAATAAATTCAGATAGCCTGAAAGAAAATACATCACAAAAGGTGAAGAAGAAACACTGAGAAGAATTCTGCAGCTGTTCAGCAAAAAGCAATGCAAGCTCCAGCTTTGTTCCAAAACATGACTTCCAATAACCTAGAGGAAAAAAAAAATAAGTCAAAAGTACTCACAACTGATTAAAATAAACAACACACTAATGGAGTAACTCAAATAAGAAAAGGCTGGAAAACATGGAATAAGCTTTAAACAGATATTCAGATGAGGTGATAAAACTGCAAAAATTAGAGGCTGAAATAAAGAAAAGGCTGGCTCAATATGAGAATTCTCAAAAAGAGATGTTTAAAAACAACAGAATTAGAGGGCAGACCACATAGGGAAAACCTGAGATTTTCTACTGTATCAGAGAAGCTGGAAGGAACAGAATGTATTAACTTTATGAAAGCACAAATAAGCAATTGGACTGGTATTCTACAGCAGGGGTTGTTAACTTAGAAGGCACATTATGTGTATGCTCTAAACCTGGCCATAAGAAGGCAACCTAGACCTTTAATAGTAAAGATACAATCCTACCAGCAGAAGGAGATGTTTCTAATAAAGCTGTGGCATAAGGACAAAGTACTAAAAGTGGAAGACAGTAGAGTGTGGAAAATGATTACTCAGTATAAACCAAGCAGAAAAGGAGTAAATTTATTCCAGTAATCAGGGAATGCCAAGAAACAGGAATGAGATTCAAACTGCTGTACTCACCTACCTTCAGAATATTCTTTCCTGGAGGGACAAAATTGTTTTTTGATGCAGAACATGCTATGGAGGAAATACAAACGTTTATCCAACAAAAAGTGAGCTGTGAAACAGGAGGAGATTCTGCTTCTTGTTCTTCTGGTAATAAAGACCATAGAGAGACTGTGCCAGTGAAACAGTCTCCAATATTTCAATGGAAAATGCGTGAGAGACAGAAAAAGAGCACAAGAGTTGGCTGCAAGAACCAAGAGTATGTTGGAAAGGATGCTGAGACTTGATTTGGGAGATGGAGATAAACAGGAATAAAACCAGCAACTTGGAAATTGAAAAATAAATGTTGGATTACAAAGCATTAATTATATTTGTGAAACATAGCAGAACAAGAAAACCTGGATATATTGGACTCTTTTGACTTTGTTAAACTAGTAAGGGGCTCTAAAGCATATGCCCTACTTCATGTCATTAATGTTTGGAGGAACACTTCACAGAGTTGAAGAGGAAGGAAAGAGTTAATTGTAAGTAAAACAAAATTTTATTCTTAACAGTAATATTTGTATAGTACATGATATAATCTGCATACTATAAAGTAAAGTTCTTGCAGTTATTTTCAAGTGTGATGGGGATACTAAAATAAACAGGTGCTCCTGTTTTTTTTCCTTCTTTTTCCTTTCTCCTGGTTCAGTTTTAAGAAATGTAGGCAGTGCAGTGTTACAAAAAGAAGAGGAGTCTGGTCAAAAGAGTATGATACAAGACAAACTGATGTGCTTTCTCTCATGTTTACATAGGGGAATGACTGGATTAACATCCTTGGCTTGATCTAGTAATACGTTTTAAGAGAAAGCAAATAAATAATAAAGAACATTGAATATAATAAAGCTTTTCTCTAGCAAACAAATAAATAAATGCTTGTAGAAGCAACTCTGCATCTCATTTTCATGTTTCCATGGAGACAATCTGACAAACAGCAATAAAAACAGATTTGTTTTCTTTTACTGGCTTTTTTCAAAGGATAGGAGGCAATGTTTTGTGAAAGCATTCAAATGTCTTCCCATTCTGGTACAGCAATAAAGATACAATACAACCAGACAGCACACAGTAAAAGCACAGGCTGTACCATGCATCTTAGCATGGATAACCTTCCTTTTAGGTTAACTAAAGTTTGTGAGTGTGGCTGTCTGTTCCTATTAGTAGGGTAAAACTTCAATATCTGAAGGTGTACATAGTTTTGTGTGTTGGTATTACGTAAATAAATTACAGGGGTGATGTGAGGATGCATTTTTTTGTTTGGGGGCTGTCAATAAAACAAAGTTTTGTAAGATGTGACACAGGCTGAAATGGATATGACAAGAAACAATAGTATAAAGATCAACCTGCAAAACATTTGTGGGTCCATGTAGCATAAAAGCTGGAACTAGATACTTTAAAAGCTGTTACAAACAACAGGTGGGAAGAATAACTTTTTAACATAATGATTATTTCTGTATTATCTTTAAATGTTAATGGTCTGACAGATATATACAAAAAAGAAAGAATAGCGAATTATATTAAAAATGTAAAGTGCAAACAGTTTTGCTACAGAAAACATATTTGGAAAGATATGAGCATGTGAATTTAATAAAGAAGGGTTTTCAGAATGGTTATTCAGTGGAATATCTGGGACAAAGGAAAACAGGAGTACTTCTATTAATTGAAAGAGGAGCTCCAATAGTGATAGAAGAGGATAAAACGACAACAATAGTAGATTTATAGTGCTAAGGGGCTATTAACAAGGGAGGAGGATCACACTGGCATCTACTTATATTCCACCTAAAACTATTAAAATGGAGCTTAAGAAAATTTTGGGAGAAATGATCAGTTTTCGGCATGAACAGTGAAGATGTACCTGGGTGGCCCAGAAGGGAAAATATAACAAAGGAGAGTAGATTCTTAAAGAAATTTATGAAAGTATTTGGCATGGAAGATGTCAATTCAGTACTAGAAGTTCAGAGTGAATTTACATATTATTCTCCAAGATACAAAAAGTGGGCTAGGCCAGACAGAACTTACATTTCACAGGAACATGTTAATTTCATTGAATGTTGTGATATGCATCCAATAACTATTTCTGATTACGCACCAATAATAACTAAATAAAAACACAGGGAAACAAAATAAAAATGAGACACTGTCTCTTTCCCACCTATATCATGAAAAGAGTGGACTTTAAAGAATAGGTAGTGGAAATAAGTTCAAAGTTAATAGAGAAGATAGAAATTTCTTCTGAAAATATAGCTAGGGAGTGGGATAAAATTGAAGTGAAGTTTAAAAATAGGATGGAAATAAAAGAAATATGAGTAAGAAGTAACAATAATTACTAAGAGGGACTGACAAATGTTAAAGTATTACAGAACAGAGGGAATCTCACAGAACAAGAAAAGGAACAATTTCAGAATGCTAAGCAGAAAAAAAAATATTTCTATCATATGCATACATTCAGAATGTCTGATGTTTAGCAACTGTTTTTTTGATAATAAAGTCAGTGTACAAACATTTTTAGCACAACAACTCAGGCAACAAAAAATAGAAAGGGTTGCTTCCAAGCTTAGGGAGCCTATAACAAGGAAGATAACAAGAGATCCTGTAGCGGTACTAGAAATATTTTGGAGATTTTATGAAAGTCTTTATAAAGCAGAGAAATATGGAGATCAAGAAAGGGTACAAATGGAAAAGCTTAGTGAAGAATTAAATATGCCAATGTTAGAGGTAGATGAAGCTCAAGTATTAACATTTAAGATAGGAGGAAATGAGATAAAAAATGCTGATGCATAACCAATCTACAGGAAAGACCCCAGGATTAGATGGTATTCCTCTGGAAGTTTGGAAGCTAGGAAGGCAAAAGCTGATGAAGATCTGGAAGATTTTGTTTAACAAAACTTTAAGAAGAGGAGAAGCACCAACATCCTGGAAGAAAGATGTGGGGGCTGTATACCTAAAAAGGGTAAAAGACCCATCAAATCCAGCTTCTTACAGGCTTATTTCAACACTAAGCCATGATTATAAAGTGTTTATGTCTACAGTGGTTAAAAGAATGGCAAATTTGATGCCAAAAGTGAAAGATTTGAATCAGTGCAATTTCATGGAGGGGTAGCAAACATTTGACAACATTAACAGAATACTGACAATCAAGAGGGAAGCTGAATGTAAGAAAATACCATGGTTGTTGGTGGGTCTTGATGCAGAGAAAGCATTTGACAGAATAAGCTGAGAGTTTATGAGCAGGACAATGGAAAGATTTGCATTCTCTGAAAAAATTATAAGGTTGATTAGGAGGATATATGAGGGATCAGAGGCAAAAATTAAAGTGGGTGGGTTCTTCTCTGATAATTCCTGTTTGAGAAGAGAAACCAGACAGGGGTGTCCTCTTCTTTGTTATTTGTACTATATTTAGAACCATTGGCAAAGAAAATAAGAGACTCAGAAATTCAAGGATATAATTGGCATGATAGCAAAAATGGGTTATATTTGCAGATGATAATATTTTATACCTGATTAAACCAGAACAGGATAATTCATTGTGGAACATTCTGAGGCAGTTTCAGATCTTTTCAGGATACAAAATTAATTAAGCTAAAACAAAGGCAATAGCTGTAAATTATGCACCCATATATGAACTGGTTCAGCAATATCCATATTTATAGGGACATAAAATGAAGTACTTAAGTATGGATTAAAAAGTATTCTGATATGGCAGCTAAGGATATGTGGGAAGAGACTAAACAAAAGAAAATACAAAAAGTGAGAAAATGGAAGCTCTGTTACATTGGTATAGATAGCAAGATACAAGCAGTTAAAATGCTTTTAGTCCGATTAATTTTATACACAGGTCAGGCATATTTTTATCAACCAGAGAAGTTGTGGATAGCAATTAATAAACAGCTGAAAGATTCTACCTGGGAGGGGAAGACGGCAAGAGTTAAATGAGATAAACGGATTATTCCAATTGAATAAGGTGATTTGGGATTAGCCGATTTGAAGGGGTACTTCAGAGCTACACAGTTAAGGTTCCTGTACATAGCACAAGCAGAAACCTGTAATCTAAAGTGGAAAGAGATGATGATGAAATGGGGGGAAGTTCAAGAAACATGGAGAAACTGGGATTTTGGATGCAGATCCTTAAGGTAAATAACAATAACTGTACAGAATATTGGATTCATAAAGTAGCAGAAAGTATTCTAAGAACTAAACCAACATGGGAATGGAGAAAGTAGAGTCTCCCGATAGGGGTGACTGCAAATTAGAGATGCAAACAATAGGCAAAGGGGGCTGGAATTTATTGGAGAAAACTGGCAAAAGAATCAAGGTATGGGAGCAAATAATTAGAGAGGGAAAGGTAACAAAATGAGAAGAAGCCAAGAATTTGTTTGGACTGGAGACTAGAGATTACTTTCCTGATCAATGATTGCTATCAGAGTATAGTCAAAGAGAAAGAAATTGGGGGATCCTAAAAGACCAGTACTGGCAGAATTTTAAGTATAATCTAGAACAGAAGCTGCTGTTAAAACAGGAATAATTAGTACAGCATACAAAATATTGCATGATAACTATAAGAATCAATCATACAAGGTTAAAAATGATTGAGAAGAGTGATTGGATAAGCAATTCACAAAGAAACAATGGGGGATATATGTATGTATCCCAAACAAGCAACAAAAGTCTAGATGATGTAGGATCTTTGCTTGGAAGTGTTTACATGGTTATTTTTATACCCCAAGTAGAGTGCAAGTCATTTTTGCTCAGGTAGACAGCAAATGTTGGAGGTGTGATAGGGAAGAAAGAAATAATTGGAAACTTATTTTCTGTGAGTGTAATGAGATAGCCGACTTTAAAGATTCCCTGCAGACTGCTTTGTCAGAGATACTGGATGAGCAAATTGGTGTAACTAAGGAAATAATTTTTTGAGATATGATACAGAATTGGAATTGCCTAGACATGGTAAGGTCTTGCTGAGTCTAATTATTGTGTCTGCCAAAAAAGCAATTACTAGAAAATGGAAATCAAAGTCTAAACCAACTTTACTAGAAGTAGTGAATATAGTAACAGAGATAAACCTACTGGAACTGGGATCTATAGAAAAGGACAGGAGCAAATTACATAGAAAAAATGGAATCTGTGGGAACAATTTATGCAGAGGAGGAACAAGATTTAAAAGAAGGTAAGATTTGAATGAGCTATATAATGTTTTACTGACAATGACTGGACAGATAAGTGATGTATATGTTTGCAAATAAAATTATGTTAATATGGTATGTGATATATAATGTTTGCAACTAAAATTGTTAATGTGGTTTGTTTTCATTTATATAAATGTATGATTGCCTATGTCGTACGTGACAATTTAATAGTGTGTCTTTTAATTGCATGATGGGAGAAGTAGCTAAAGCACTGGAGCTTTTGGAATCTGCTAATATATGAGTAGCAAGATAATTCCATCTGTAAGATTAAATAATTACTTGCAGCTGAAGGCACGTTATTTTAATACATAGCTCAGACAACTGTGTATTATTTATAACATATAAATACAGACTTTCTGGGAGGAATATGTTTTAGACTACAGATTATTTATAAAACACAATTTACACCTCAGTTATTATGGTATAAGTTATTTAAGTTGTAAAAGTTCAAACTATCTGATGTCTTTTTACATCATTTTATAACATCACAAGGTCAGAAGAAACATACTTAATCACATTAATAGTACAGTGGACAAACATAATGATGTTAAATTGATATTAGAACAGGATTAACGTAAAGTTTCAGTTATTGTTGAAGCCTTCAATACACGTGGGATCTGCTTTCCAAGACATGTAAAATAAATATATATATTTGGTATTTCTTCCCCCACTGATCCTTTATTGTTACTGGTCCAGCCCTGGTGCCTTGTCTGTGCTGGGTCTACCAGCTTCTCAATGCCCCCTGGACTAATTCCAGTAATCTGCTGGGGCTAGGCATAGATCACAGGCAATGAGGTTCAGTATGTCTGTGCATTCGTCCAGGGGGACTTATTGCCCTACCCTGTCTCCACCCTCCTTTTAGGGCAATGTGGTACAACCCTGAAGGGAATGCAATGGGTTGTATATCATTCTTTCTCCACAGCAGGTCAGCCAGCCCCACTGCCCCCTCTGAACATGTCTCTTCTGCTGATGTTCCTGGTCTTCACCAGGGATTGTCATCTAGAGACACCAACGTATCACCCTCCCCCCAGGATGGATACGCCCATCTCTCCCTGTTGCTCCATCTGTCACCCGAGATGCTAATCAGACCCAAGTTGTCTGGGTCATAGTCAGGGCTTTATCCCTCTATGCTACTGGAGAGGCTCAGGATATTTATTTTACTTTTATTTGATTTTATTTTACATTTGTTTACCAGGAAGGTCCGACTGGACACAGGTCTATTTTCAGCGGAGGCCTGGGGAGAAAAGCTCCACTAACAGTACAATACAATAGATACACATTCACCGGATAAGTCATACACATTCACATAATACATGAGTCATACTGGAGCTCTGTAAAGAGATATGTAAAGAGAGATATGTAAAATATGACTGTATTATACAGGAAAAATGAGGTGGTAGCAAGTTGATTCTCATACATACTAGCTTACTTTTTTCTAATGATTACTTGTAAGTATGAGCAATTCATATTTATGATTTAAAGGACTGTGCTCCTATAAGTACAAGTTATCATAGCCCTAATGTGCATTTTTAGAAACACTAAGAGAACTTCAGGCTTCTCAGTGAGCTAGTTGAATACCCAAAATGTGTATTAGTGGAAAATTTTAATATCCTTCCATTAATTGGCAAGATTGTTCTGCTACTTCTTATTCTGCTAAAGATTTTTTTTTTTGATATTTTAACATTTCCTGGTTTCACCTAACTGGTCAAGGACATTACTACAGGAAGTAATATATTAGACCTGG
Source organism: Protopterus annectens (assembly GCF_019279795.1). NCBI lineage: Eukaryota > Metazoa > Chordata > Ceratodontiformes > Protopteridae > Protopterus > Protopterus annectens. The sequence continues at coordinate 125,337,754 of NC_056738.1, read as the reverse complement.
TGGCAATAAATGTGGAATATATAGTTCTAAATATTAAAGTTTGTGAACTATTAGGGTAACTGGACCAACATGTGGTTACATTTCAGTTAGTATTTATTTATTTATATTTGTTTACCAGGGTAGAGCACTGATCTCCATGGCCCTTTTTCAGACTCAGCCCGGGAGTTGTGTCTGGTTAAATGACTTGCCCAAAGTTACGCAGTTAGGCTGGGGGACTCAAACCTTGAACCACAGGAAAAAAATAAATGAAATAAGCTGACTAAAAACTACAATTTCAAATTAAAAGGGAGAAAGATAATTTTGAGATGAAGGTTGCACAACCTAAAAATAGAAAGGAATACTACAACACAAATTCCAACAAAACATCTAGAAATTCAGGAAAAATCCCCATTTTAGGGGAACAAACTTTGACTTGCTCAGTGTTGATAGCCAATGCATTTAATGAACCATTTACTGTTGCAATATTGATGTAGATTGTTTTATCTAATCTATCTCCAGGTGATACTTGCCCAGTTATCACAGTAGACTTGTTTAACTCAGCCCTGCAAAAATTAAAGAAATATTTCTATGGATCCTGCTAATTTACCTGCTCTCATGTTGCTAAGCTTTAAGCCTGATCTAGGTCAGCCATTACTTTATTTTTATTTATTTTTTTTATTTTACATCTGTTAATTGGGAAAGTCCGACTGGACACACATCCATTTTCAGCGGCGGCCCGGGGAGAAAAGCTCCAATAGCATGTCATAAGGAAATTACACAAGAATATCATACAGAGATATAGGTTCCACAGAAACATAAGTTATGTATCGATTAACAATTCCTTTAGTAAAGTCAGCATACAGCATTCTAGTAGTAGGGTTTATATAGACTATAAAATATAAACACTTTTTTTTTCTTTCTAAATTATGAGTACTCTCAATATTTTGTTGCAGAAATAACCAGTGATTATTAAGCTTTACAGTGAAAGGAATTTGGGGACCTTTAGTAGAATCCTTGAACATGGTATTGGTGCAAATTAACCTGGGGAGTAGCATGAACAAAGCCATTTGTTTCAGAAGTGGGGTGTCAGGAGTTTCTTAAATTGAATAGTGGAGGTAGTGGAGGTTACTTGGCTAGGTAGTGAGTTTCAGATTTTGGCAATAGTGCGGGCAAAGAGAGATTTTCCAGCATCATTTTGTGTCTGATAATGCTTATTAGGTTCTGAGAACTAGATTGTAAGGCTCTGATAGGGATGTGGGGGTTAATTATATTTTGAAGTGCAGGGTTTTCTTCTGGAAGGTAGAAGAGATTATGCGCTTTTGTGAGTTGATTAAACAGAAGTAGTTGAGGTAGCTTCAGCCAATTGAGCTGGTTAAGGGTGAGACAGTGGTGGGATTTGTATAAGGTTTTAGTAGCGAACTTGCCTATTTTGTTATAGCAAGATTACATTTTGTTCAGATCACTCTGGCGGAGATTATTAAGGATGGGAGAGGCATAGAGAAGGATGGATAAGAGATGAGTTCTTGCATTAGTAGCTTTGGTTTGTTTAGTTATAAAGTGTTTGTTCCTATAGAGAAGTCATAGTTTTTTATTAACTTTCTTAACAGTTTGTGCTATAGGGATGTCAAATTTGAGGTTATTGTCTAGTTCTACACCTAACAGTTTAGTATGTGCAGTTGGAGTGATTTCAATGTTATCTTTGGAGTGAATGGTGAAAGTGTTGTTGGGGGGGGAGCATGACCTGGGCCGAAAATAATTAATTAGTTTTTTGGGGGGGGGTTAAGAATAAGTTTGATGTTTGTGAACCATGTTTCGGCTAGAGTAAAAGTGTTTTGGGTGAGGATTTGCAGTTTCTTTAATGTGGGGGTGGCACTTATAAGGGTGGTGTCATCTGCGTATTGTACTACTGATGCTGTGAGTGAGGAGGAATTGATTTGGTTGGTGAATAGTGAGAACAATAGTGGGCCAAGAATGGATCCTTGAAGGACACCTATGGATACTGGGAGCAGGGGGGACAGCTAGTCATGCCATAGGACTGCCTGCTGTCGACCAGATAAGTAGCTAGTAAACCATGATATAGTGGAGGGGCTGAGGCTTTTTAACAACTTACTTAGGACAGGGACTGTTCCAGCACTATGGGAAATGTCTAATATAACTCTCTTTAAAGAGAAAAATGCAAGGGATGTAAGGAACTGTACATCAGTTAAGTCTTGCATCAGCTTTAGGCAAACATTTAAGTGATGTTTACGTGAATTAATGAAGTCTCAGAAATGAATCATCTGAGAACTAATAAGTATCAACATGGTTTTATCAAAGATTGTTACACTCTTACCAACATGATTGACATTGGCAGTCATTCTACATTGGATTAGGTTTAAAATGTGGTACCATCTTTCTGGATTTAGCTAAGGCTATTAATTCCTTGTCCCAAGTTTCAATCCTTAAATTTTTGGTTAAGAACAGGTATAATACATACCTATTAAGATGGATAGGGAAGTGGTTATCAGGATGAAAATCAGTAGCTTAATAGGGTTTTATATTAAAACCTTGTGAAATGTTGTGTGGTGTCCCACAAGGATTTGTGTTAGGCCCCATGTCATTTACTCAGAGTTTTAAGTAAAGCAAAACATAAATCTTTTTAGTTAAATCAATATGCAATCAGTGCGAGGTGGACTTGACGGTAGTTAGAAAGGATTATGGCAAGATTATTTTACATCTCTCACAGGAATTTCTGACTGCATACCTGAAGCAGGTTTAAAACTCAGCATGAATAAGTGCAAAACTTCATTTCTTTGGAAAACCTTTTAAAGAACCAGTCAGGTTAAAGATGCTAAATGAGGAGAAGTGGTTGAATATAAGCACTTTGGTATTACAATTACAGCTAAACTATCTTTTTTCAGAGCATGTAGACTTTATAATAAATTAAGCAGTGTGGCAAGTGAGTTTACTGTTAAGAAGCATCACAACAACAAAAAATTAGATTGCATGATAACTTTATATAAAGTTTAAATTAGACCAACATTAGTGTTCAGTGACTCTTTCTGTGGTTAAACTTCTGGTTATCTCAAATGTATTGAGTCGGTCCAATGGACATTAATAAAGAAAATGAAATCTGTAGCACATTAAACATATGAGTAACAATGTAAACAACTTGATTTGTATTCTTTACAATATCATTATTTCTGGAGTACAGCACTACTAGCTTATAAAGCCTCCAAAAATGAAGACTTAAGGGAAGTATTACACCTACATCTCAGTGATTGTATAAGGACCTATAGATATCATAATATGAATTTGTGTGTTGGTAATAATACGACAGATTTAAGAAGACAAGTTGTGATTAATCAGACACCCATATTAGGAATAGGTTTCCATAACATGCCTGGTAATCATACACTATTTCCCGATTAAAAAAAATACAGATGTGGTATACAAGGAGTAGACATTGATACAGAGTAGATTCTCTTAGAAAATGTTCTTTTTTATACATTCTTCAAAGCTATGAACTCAACTGTTCATAAAAGCATAGTATTTAGTTATTAGGAGTATCAGACCTGTGTAAGGATGTGTATATTAAACAATATCCCCTTGAATACATGGCCTTGAAGATTAACATCTAGGTCTCAGTGTCACCAGTGCCATGATTTAGAGGGATAAAGCCCTAAGTACAGCCCATTTAGCAACTCAGGTGTCTGAGGTGCTAGCGGGGGGGGGGGGGGGGGGGGATGGGCATACCATCTGAGGGACAGAGCGCTCATTGAAGATACTCCCTGAGGGGAAGCATGATCCACAGAGAAGAATAGCCCATAACTGTTGCTGACAAATGTAGGAGTGGGGGGGGGCAAAGAAATAAGGGTAGGTCAGTACAACCTTCCCTCAGCAGCAGATGTAGTTGCCAGCACAACCCCCAAGATACCCTTAAGATCAACGCCAGCAAAGCAAACTGTATTCCATCAAGAAAAGGTAGCAGGAAAGACAGTAGCACACATTACAAGAAACTACAGAGGAAGGTAGCTTTGTATGTGATTAAAGAAATAGCGAGTCTCCCCTATCAATCCATGGACATGGATGGCCAGTTTATCTGCCATTAATCACAGTTCAGGATTCAGAGACAATTTTCGTAGTACATGAGGCCTATATGTATATTTTACAGACAGACACACACACACACACACACACACACACACACACACACACACACACACACACACACACACACACACACACACACACACACACACACACACACACACACACACACACAGTGTTGGTGATTCAAAGACAAGGTTTCTACAAGTAAGCGTTCTGTGATATACAACACATTTAAATGGGATAATAAGGTATGCAAATGTTTGGTGAAAAACATGTATTGTGATTCAGAAATATATAGTTCCATGTTGCTCAGGTGAGTAAGCAAAACAAAAATTGATGCAGCATGCAGAAAATTTCAGCATGCGCAGCAGAAATATTGCAAATCACAGCAGGGCTAGTTCACCAGAACCAAGTTCACATACTCCAGGCAATGCAAGCATCTATGCCACCCAGAGGAGTTTTGTGGCAAAGTCTGCAATGGAATCCACATATTAGATACCATGGCGTAACTGAACAAGAGATCAATGAACACTTTTTTGGGGACTATGAATTACTGAGAACTCTCTTCAACATGTGCTGGCTACATATGCCACCTTGAGAAATGCATAGCTTGTCTGCACCCTTGGGCACTAAGGTAAATGTTGCCTTAACTGTTTTTGGTCAGATGGACTTTACATCAACTGACAAGTGATATGTTTAGAGGTTCCCAGTTATCCACATTGAAGACAGTGGACAAGATCTTTGATGTGCTGATAAAACTTGTGAAGTATCAGATTTGTTTCCTCAGAACACCACAAGAAATACCCACCACAAGTACACAGGCAGCATAGCTGTGCAATGGCCAAAATACTGTGGTACTTAGCATATGCTATTGAGTACATAATAACATGGGAATGAGGAAAACCATGCAAATGAGCTGCACAGATTATGCAAAAGAAGGAACCTACAATAACAAAGTGGTTAAAACATTTCTAAAAAAGAGACTCACTGTGTGGCCATGTATACCCATTTTTTGTGTCATGATACACAGTAAGGGCTTCTTCTCCCTGAACTGTGAGACTGTCTGTTTACCCAAGGTATTATTAATAATGCATCTATTGTACCATAGTAATAGTTCATGCCCACCCTATACCAAATGTTCCTGTGAATATACTTTCTACAGGATCACCTGACTGGTAGGCATACACACATGCTAAATAGACAGGTCTTTACAAACAAGAGCAATATAATCAGGGAGCAGATCACAAATGATATGTGTACTGCATGTTGAAAATGATGCCAGATATGCCCTACAGCCATGGTTGATGACCCTGACATACAACCCCTACACCATGCGAAAAATGGCCAGTAAAACAGTCCACATAGAAATGTGAAACATAGTGATGTCTGTTTTCTAAAAACCTCAGAAGTATTTCAAAAGAGTCCAGATATATTCAGTAAAATCTCTAGTGTGTGTGCCATGCTGCACAACATGGTATTGCACAAACTACAGTGGCAGGTGAACATTATGTAAAAACCTTGCATGCCAGTAATAGCAGCAGGTAAAGGGTAAGACTGGCAGTAAGGTACAGAGTAAGGAGAGGAACATGGAGCAACAGTAACAAGACCGTGCAGAGGAGAACACAGTCCATGACATTACTAGCACAGGAGAACACAGCACCTGCTTGCTAGTTTTGTTAATATACTGTGTTCTCCTCTGCTTGGCCTTGGTACTGCTGCTGCATGAGTAAGAGCAAAGTGCATTGATTCCTGACTCTTTCTGGTTGGAGAGTGAGTGTCTGTGGTTAACGTACCTGATTGGTCTGGTTGCTATTCGAGGCATCTACTAGAAAAATGCTACAAGCCTGCAGACCCTTGCAACATTTGGAACAAGACCGTGGATCACCATCAGGCCGTGGCCTGCTTCTCTTCTTGGGATTGATGCTTACATTTTGCTTCTGGTGAGAGAAGAAGCAAAGGAGTATTGTATCCCAACAGAGTGAAGCTGTGCTGAGACCAACATTAGTAGTAGCCAGGCAGTAGCCATTCATGCGACTCCCTCTTTTCATCATTCTTGACAAGTTAATTCTTTATTTTCAGTGAGTAGTGCTTGATTTCTTCCTAACTTTAGAATATCTGCCTAAATACTTCATCCTTAAATTTTCAGGGTTTACGTATTAGCTTCCCCTCAAGTGTTTGGCAGTGCTCTGTACAGCCTCAGACATATTAAAGAAGATTCTTATACTACCATCACGGCTACTGATCGTTTTTTGGATTACTATTTGCAATTCAGCTTGTTTTTTGATTGCATCGTGGTGAGATCAGGTTTCTGTGTTTAACAATACAGTCTCAGACACTTTGAGTGACATTTTTCCTGTAAAAGGCTTCAGTACTTAATATACTGAGCTCATATCCAGGCATGTCTAAAGGTCAGATCCCTGTGCTTTCTCCTGTCAACCTGGTGAACTTGGGCATCCTGAGGCAATGTAGCAACTGCCTCATGTACAAAGACAACCCTCTCCTCTTACCTCCCAACACAATGACTTGTGAGAGATGCACATATATAGCCAAATTGGAAGCCAAGCACTCTCCAGCCAAGACTGGATTAGCCAGTCAAGAGGAGAAGTTTAACACCTGCACCACACCACATTCAACACATAGCCCTCAAGAACTTACACCACCACAACCCTCACATAGTAACACAAAACACACACCTACTTTCATGGAGGATATAAATAAAAATGTGCCCAAACAGCAGAGACCTCCGAGGCAGAAACGCAAACAACCACCACATCCCAGTACAAACCATGAGACACATAGCTCATACAAACAGTGTGCCACTCAACCAAAGCCCATAAGGCAAAACAATTTACCCAATACACTAGTCATAGGTGACTCAATAGTTAGGCACACTGATGTATCATTCATTAGGGTGAATAAGGAGAAAGTTACGGTCAGCTGCCTGTCAGGTGCCAGGATCCGCTACATAATGCACGCACTTAGGTCACTCCACAACAGGTACAAATATGACTCTGTCATTGTCCATGTTGGTGTAAATGACCTGAGACGTACCTCCCTCGACTACATGAAAAGAGACATAGAAGAGCTCTTGGATCTTGTAGCCCAGGCAGATATGACCCTAGCTCTGACTAACATCCTACCGTAACCCAGAATGATACCACAGTACAAGAAGAAAATGACTGATTTCAACAATTGGCTAAGTTTCTGGTGTCATTCTAAGGGGATCCAGTATCTGTCTGCCTGGGATGACATGATTGACAGACTTCAATGCTTCACCAGAGATGGCCTGCACCTGTCACCCCAGGGATTCTGGCTACTGGCCAAGGCTCTTGCCACTCCTATAGTGCCTTTTTTAGGCAATGTCCTGAAGACAAAATTACCACCATAACAGCTACAAGCAAACGAAATGTGAGGGTTATGCTACTCAACGCTAGAAGTCTAAATCTCAAAATGCACTCACTTGAAGCACTCCTTAAAATGGAGAACATCGACATCTGTGCAGTGACCGAGACCTGGTTCAAGGCTCCGGAGAGCACCCCAGCACTACTAGGCTATAATTCATACCACATCTTTCGGCCCATAAACCTGGACGGCACACAAAAAAGGTGGTGTCTCCATATTTATAAAGGATATGCACACCTCCAGACTAGTAGCCCAACATAATGCATCAGAGATACTTCAGGTACAACTAACACTAGGTAAAACTGCAATCCAGGTTGTAGCCTGCTATAGATCCCCCACCATGTCCAAAGACTCCCACTCCACATTCCTAAACACACTGGAAAATATTAGAGTACAACACAATACCATTATACTGGGAGACTTTAACTACCTCTCCTTTAACTGGGAAAATTACTCAAATAACAACACACTTGCTCAACGTTTTCTGGAATTCATTAATTCCAACGCCCTGGACGAACTCATTCTTACTCCCACCAGGGGTAGAAACATCCTTGACCTGGTCATTACTAACATCAGTGGCCGTTGCTCTACAGCAGTAATCAATTCCTCCCTGGTCAGACCTGACCACAAGCTAATCACCATGGATATCCACATCACACCCCCCCCCCCGAAAGGAAACCATAGGTAAAAAACTTCTCCAAAGCCAATTTTGGGCTTCTAAAAACAGATGTGGCTAACTTCCCGACACCCATGCAAATGGAAAATCGGTGCATGACTGCTGAATCATACACCAATGCACTGTATGAGCACATAAACAAGTGCATGGAACAGGTCACACCAAACAGAACCAAGACACTCTCCTCCAAAAAAAGGAAGCCAGTCTGGTGGTCCCTAACATAAACAAACTCTACAACAGAAGGAAAAAAAACTGTTGCAGAAAAGGGTGAATTCCCAAGACTGGAAAAACTCCCTTGTTAGCCTCAGCAAAAAAACGAGATCCCTCATCAAATCCTCTAAAGCTAGCTACAAATTGCTGCAGATTCTAAAGACAACCACAAGGCATTCTATAGTTATGTCAAGAATCTACATGGCAATATTCAGATCTGCTCTGAGTTACAGCACAATGGCAATACATATACAGAACCAACTGATATTGCCAACATATTGGCCGACAGGTTCAGTGCGAACTTTACCCCCTTTTCACCCCCTAAAGAGCCTATCACAATACCTGAGGAATGCCAAGTCCCTATTATCACAGCTACACAGGTAAAAAATGTCCTATCCAAAGCCAAGAATACAGCTTCCATGGGACCTGATAATATCCCTGGCTGCATTCTACATGAATTACAAAGTGAACTGGCACCACACCTGAGTACCCTGTTCAGTCACAGCCTCATTTTAGGCTTTGTTCCTATCGAATGGCACACTGCTACGGTGATCCCACTCCACAAAGGGGGAGCGACTACAGACCCTGGGAACTACCGGCCCATTAGTTTGACAAGTCTGATATGTAAGGCTATGAAGCGCATCATCATGGACCTTATAAATAAGGACATAGGAAATGTCCAAACTCTGGATCCCACTCAGTTTGGGTTTGTGAAAGGTAGATCATGCCTGTTCAACCTGATAGACTTCTTCGAGTCTATCACCAGAGCTGTGAATGAGGGCAAGGTAGTTCACACAGCCTACCTAGATCTTGCCAAGGCCTTCGACACCATCCCTCACTCAGGAATCATAGATAGACTCACTAAACTAGGCATAAACCCCTATGTCATACGATGGATTGCAAACTGTCACTGATATAACCCACACTGTGAAAGTAGCGGACTCCAAATCTGACAACCAACCACTTACAAGTGGTGTCCCACAGGGATCTGTCCTAGGTCCTCTCCTGTTTGGCATCTACTTCTCTGAAGTTCAAGCCAACACAAAGGGACTCTGGCTGACCAAGTTCAGAGATGATTGCAAACTGGGACCCATTATTGATTCTCCAACTGATGTAGCCATTCTACAAAAAGGCCTCGCTGACACCAATGACTGGTGCCAGAACCATGGCCTTAAGCTCAATGCCAAAAAGTGCACTGTATATCACTATGGGAAAAATTCGGTGCCCATGAACTACCACACAGGCAATAGTCCACTAAACACCGAAGGTGTGATAAGAGACCTGGGGACACAGGTTGACAGCAACCTCTCCTTTGACAACCACATTGCCATTGTAGTCAGAAAGTTCTTCTATGTGGCACATCTCATTACAATAGGTTTCTCATCCAGGAAGAGAAAGGTCATAATCCCTCTCTACTCGTCCCTCATTAGACCTATTATAGAATACAATGCCCCATTTGGTATGTACCTCACTACACACCTACAACAACCGGAAAGGCCACAAAAATACCTCACTAAGAGGATCTTGGGCCTTAGATACATGCCCTATATGGACAGACTCAAAAAACTCCAGCTATACCCTGTCTCTTATCGCCTACTTAGAGGCAATCTCTGCTTGACCTACAAAGCCATGCCTGACCCAGAGCTGCTAGATATGCTACACCTAAATAAATCCCCATCCCTCCATGCTATATGCTCCAGGGACCTAAACCTCATTACCACAATAAACAGAACATGCTGGAGGGACAGGTTCCTAACCCAGAGACTTCCCAAACTCTGGAACAAACTTCCCATTCATGTCAAGCAGAGCACTTCACTGGCCCTCTTTAAGAGAAATCTTGACGAGTGAATGGGCAATAGGAAGTTCACCCTGGGGATCACCTCAGTGGCCTTGCTTGACAGGGGCACTGGGAGCTAACGTTGGGGGCATGTTGCCAGGGAATCTTCCTAGGCTAGGCATATATATATATATATATATATATATATATATATATATCTATATCTATATCTATATATATATATATATATATATATATATATATATATATATATATATACACATATATATATATATATATATAGGGTCCAGGGCCATTAGCCTAGTACATACCTATGAACCTATGTTCCAAGGTCGAGCAGAGGAGAACACAATCCATTACAATACTAGCAAGCAGGCGCTGTCTGGTTCGAAACTATGGGCCATGACACAGGCAACACAGAATAAAAAGACGCATGTAGTACCCCACCCAGGCTAATCATGGACTGGCCACACTGTGCAACAGAAGTGACCTTACCCGCACAGGTCAAGAGTGGGCATGGTACAGTCTTCATTACTTGTATATGTTGGAGGAAGGACACATTAACAGATGACTGCAATATTTTAATAGTGGGTTGGATTATGAGAAGTGAACATGGTAACGACATTCTGGGAGGTTGTAGAGAGTCAGAGATCAAATACTCCAGTAGCAGGGTCAAGCTGCCTTGATGTGACCTTTGGCAGTGTCCACTCTATTAGCCTGCAGTGTTGAGCTTGATGTGGTCCATGGCAGAGAAGGGCTAGAACCATGGGACTGTGAACATGCACTCTGACAAGGTGTCTTGTGCATTCATACTGATGAGTGCTGTTCCTATGACCTGAATGATACCTTTAACTAGGGAGTGGTAGGAAGTCAACCTACAGGCAACACTGATACCTCATCAATGATCTGTGAAGTTTGACTTGGGATTGTTTATGGCTTACCACATCTTATCCAGACTTTGCACTGGTTATGGACCTAATGGCTTGTGGTGGTAGACTATATGAGAGTTGCTATATGTCTCATGGAGGCATCATTGACCTCTGCAGCATTGTGTACTTCATGTCCCTATATAGCACATGTCATCCTGCTTAGAGCTAACTTACCATCTTCACAATGCTGAAGATAGCAAATGTGCATGCATGGATCACTGACCTGCACACCCACTGGTTCTGTCGAAGTGTTGTAGCCATATCAGGGAGAGTCTAGAGTCATGGGGTGCTGCACCCCCACAGCTATCCCCTAGGGTTGGTAAGCAAACCTCAGTGGTGGTATACCACATGTAAGCTGCTTTCTGGGGATGGGGCAAAGATGCAGACTGTGAGAGACTCAAAAGCACAAGATGTTCATCACTCACTCACCGGTGAGGCTGTTTGCTTAGCTTGTAGCTCTACAAGGGCTTCTATAATGGAGGATAGGGGTGACCCCTCCCCCTATAATGTTGCAGACAGTGCTGCTATGTCACTGGCCATGCCATTTACATGTTTCAGTCATAAACCACAAGTGTTTTGCTGACATCACCCTTAAGTTGTTTTTTTGTGATGGACTGTCCACCAGTGAAACATGTGAAAGATTGAACACACTTGACAACACTGTCAACCCAAACATGTATGCCTTTACAATCTCTTGTGACATGTATACTGACACATATGAATACAGAGCTATAACATACATTGGCAGACATACCATGCAAGACAGATACACAGTTGGGCCTTGGTCAAGTCATCATTTTGAACATGCAGTAGAGTGTGCTATTATATATTTTAATAGTGCTCTTCCTACTGACCCACATCTCGCACATACCAGTAACCTCAAGGAGGAGGAGGAGCTGTGAACCCATTCTGTTTGTTACAGTGCCTCATGTCTTTTCCTCTGCATGTAGCATACCAGTAACCCTCTGTCACACTTCTCATAGACATTTTATGGTCATCCACAATATTCACATCCAGCACCAGTATTGGTCAGATTTGGTCCTGATATTGCTCGTTTGTGGTACCTTTGTGCAGCAGCCTCATATCATATGTGCAGAAGGCCTGCAGAAGCATTTTAGTCTATTGGTTAGTGAACTTTTTCAAGTTGTTGCTTCTCTTGAGTGACTTCCTGGTACCTGTAAATCTGTGGGATGCACATAACTATTGCCACAAATCTCCTGTTTTAGCACATGGTTATTATGCACTTAGTGCTATACGCAGCCTCTTATATCTGTGCAGTGTAGTCATCAACTATTAACTGCAATTAGTGCTATGCACAATATACCCCCCCCCCATGTACTATAGCCATGCCTTAGCATAAGGCCTTGTAGTCCCACACTCCTTGTTTCATGTCTTTCCAGTGGCTTTAGGTTTGAACTCCCCCATTCATATGCAGATGGTACAATGTCATTCCAATGTCATGGCTGCATATAGCCACATCATCTGCCTCTTTCTCACTGATGTCCACAACAGGGTATACTTTTGTTGCAGAGGTACTTTAGCAAGCAGGACTTCTTCCTCAACTCTGGGAAGTACTACATCTATAGATACAAATACTTCATTAAAATTTAACTATTTCCACGGTGTACAGCTATAAGTGGTGTTTCACACAATGGATCTGATGTTTTATATTTCACTAAAAACAGCCAGTTAGTACAGCACTTATGTTAACTAAGACAGTTAAAGTCAATATCTGTGAATCACTACCAGTGCACAGTGTTTTATATATGGTGACACTAGTCATGCATATCGCAGTGAACATAAAGTAGGTGACAGTACTCCCACTGCAGCCATTTCATTGCAGTGCTACAACCATGTCCTAGCACTGTGGTACAGCACTACACTGAGCAAAATGTGATTCAAAAATAGGTGTCCATGTGAAGGGGTTACCATTTTGCTCCTCCAGTGGAGATAAATGAGTGTCTATGCCTACTTCAGGTAGTAAAGAATTCAAGACAGGGTTCCAGCTCTGTGTGCCAGGGAGAGGAGGACTTTTCTCCTCTTCCTGCAAAAGAACTACAGGGAGCACCTGCTGGGCCATTATGATTGCCCACTGAGTAATGTGGAGGCCTCTCAAAGGATCATAGGAGGTTACTAGGCTAATAGCCCTGGGGCAATTCCAAGCCTAGCAAAGAGTTTATCCCCAAAAAGAAACCTCAGTCAGCATCTGTCGCCCTAGACAATGACTGGAACCCTTGGGACTAATTTGTGCTAACTGGAATGCTAAGTGATGCCACTAGCATCATTATTCTGGCAGACATTACTGGCAGAGGCAGAGCAACCTGAAATGATGCCACCTCAACCTTCTTCACCAGTGTGAGGTAGAGATTCAAGACAGGGAGCCTGAAATGTACTATACACATTTCCTTTTTCAACACAATTGTCTTCCACTATCTTAACTATTGTATATTTATTAAGTCTATATAACTTATTTTCCATTAGTGGAGAAGTAGCAAATGAATATGGTTGGGTGACACAGAAGGTGGGAGAACATCTCTCAGCAGTGGTATGTGCATGACATATTTGACAATCCACTATGATTGTCTTTGCAGCATATGTACATGATAATGTGATAATTTTTCAAAATCTGTCTTCTTTCTGTAGGTTCATTTGTGGAGGAGGAAGGAGTAAGACCATGGTTGTCTCAGTCTGCACCAGCTGCTGTCTCTGGTTCAAGGACACCAGTGGTAACCAGGTCTGCTCTCATCATGGAAGACTATCTTTCCTCTGCTGGAAATAAACTAGGGGAATTAATGGTGCACTCAGTGTCTGTTTCTCAGGGGAGAAGGTGAAGGCTCATTTCTTAAAAGTGGACTGAAAGATCCTCTAGTGGTCAACCAGTGTCAGTTGTGGAGGACGGTGACTGGCAAGAAGCAGTGGCAAATAGATACCTACGTCAGTAATGTGGAACATCTTCTGACATGACTGGTGGAGATGTTTGACTGTCAGGCCCTGCCCATTAGACAGGGGAAGCAACCAGCCCATAACATTACCCATTCAAGTGAGTGATGGCAAGGTTTGCTGCCTTTTGGACCAGCTTAGCATGCAGCCATGCCAGAACCCCAGCCTATCCGCATTCTGTTTTCTTCTCCCTTATGTGTCACACCTCATTCTTGTCCAACCACTCCCATTACCATTTGTTCAGCCTTATCTATGTACCCACCATCTTCCTCTGAACCTTTTGTGTATATACATCACTCTGTCTGTGTTCTATATTTGTCTGTCTGCACATACTACCTGCCCTTTATCCTTTATCCCATCTACAGCCTCCCTCACCATCTTCCCCACTTACCATTTTAATGCAATAATTACAAAATGGTCTTTTTCCAACAAAAATACCTTTCCTTCACCCACCTATCAGACACTATGGTTACCCTTCTGTCTTCCCCCTCAGCTTGCTGTACTCCCATTCCTTACTTTCCTGCTCACTCCATTTTCTTCAATTTATACAATAAAATGGGATGGCACTTTTTTGTGCTTACACACACCAATGTATATGTTGGCTGCTATGCTGCCCTTCAGCACCTCTACAGAAAAGCACTGCAGGGGTCAGCATGCACTAATCACCTGCACCTATATGCCTTACCTGTAAGGACACACAGACACACACACACACACACACACACACACACACACACACACACACACACACACACACACACACACTACTGTAGCACTGCTTCTGCCACACAGCAGCACAGCCTGATAAAAATCAGTGTATACCAAGATTGTGTATTCCTCGTTCTGAAGGAGGTATGGGTCTCCTCAAAACTGATTACATCTACAGATCTGGGGTCTATATTACAACATTGAAGTCTTGAAACTTTGAATGTTCTAATATCGATGCCTATTCAGTGAATGCTGAAAATAGCGAAGCTGCAGAATACCAAATTTTTTCCTAGAGAAAAAATTTGGTTGGCCATTTCTGTCGCTTCGCTATTTTCAGCACTGTGGTGGAAAGTTACGGATCGGGTTTAGGTAAGTGTGCAATTGTGTGATGTGAGGGTTAGGGCGCAAGTTAGGAGAGTCAGGGTTAGGGCGCAGGTCAGGTAAGTGTGCAATTGTGACGGATGTTAGGGTTAGGGCGGGGTAGGTGAGTTAGGGTTAGGGTGCAGGTAAGGTGAGTGTGCGTTAGTGACGGACCTTAGGGTTAGGGTTTGGGTTAAGGTAAGTGGATAGATAGTAGTGTATGTCCAGTTTAGTGTAGAGTTAGATGTAGGATTTTAAGTGTGTGTGGATTGCTGATTTTTTGGTGTGCTTGTGTTGTGTGTGTGTTTCGGAACAGTGATTTTTTTCCAGGGAAACTGTTCCGAAACACACACACAACTGTTTTGCATGTTCGATATTTTAAGCGTTCACTGAATAGGGGGTCGATATTAGAACATTCAAAGTTTTAAGACTTCGATGTTCTAATATAGACCCATAGATCTGCACTCATAGGACTGCATACATATCTGCTGACCTCAACAGATCCAAACATAGTGAATGTTTTGAAACACTAACAGAACAAATCTAAGCTGACTTCACTGCTTAGTTTAGCAGAATCTTATCAGTGTTAAGTGGCAAAGGAAACCAAACAAGAAGTAGACAAAAATCAGGCAGCACCAGAATGTGCCAAAAACAAAAGAAAGAATATAAGGAGAAGGATCAGGCAAGAAGTCAAGAAATTTGGAAAAGGCATAAATATAACTGCAAGTAGATAAACTTCTGAAACAGCCTCATGTCATTAGGATCTGATGCAGGAATGGTTAACGACAGGTGAATTTAAACCAGATGAAAGGTTAATATTAGCATACCAGGACAGTGGACTACATACACTGTGGTTTACAAAGTCCATTGAACATGTGGGAGAAACAGATAAATGTAGGCTCTGTAAAGCAAAAGTAGAAACAGTCACACATTTTGTTGCTGGGTGTGAAACATTAATGGTAGAGGGGCCTGTATACTGAAAGGCATAATAATGTGACAAGACTATTACACTAAGGATTGTGCAAACATTCCAATACTGAAGTAGCCGAGAAGCATTGGAAACATGAGCCATAAAGCATTATAGAAAATGATAAAGTTTATATCACATGGGATTACCTACTACCAACAGTTCAAAAAACAGATGCAAGAAAACCAGATTTAGCTGTCCTAGAAAAGAAGACAAAAGTAGAAATGATCATTGAAATTGCTACACCCAGTGATTACAGTGTCTTATGTACAGGGAGACACAAAGTCATAAAATACCAGGATTTGCAGGAAGAAATGAGGACAATGTGGAAGAAAGATACCTAGACAGTGCCAGTAGTAGTAGGGTGGGTCTTGTAAAAAAGAATTTACAGTCATATTTAGATATGCTACCAATAGACTTCTGCGGTGGTGCAGCGGTAGCGTTGTTGCCTCACAGCAAGAGGTTCTCCCGCTCGATTCCCGGCTGGAGTGCGGGGACTGCTTTCTGTGTGGAGTCTGCATATCCTCCCCGCAGTTGGGTGGGTGTTCAAAAGACATGCGTAAATGGGCGTGCCTTTGTTGAAGGTTGAACGTTGAGCTGGCACCTCGGCTTTCGTGAAAATCAACTGCCAATCATTAGCGGACCGGAGTTCCATTGTGGCGACCCCTAACCGGGAAAAGCCGAAAGACAACAACATTTAGATATGCTACAGATACATGTAACTCCATATGAATTGCAGAAGGAGTCACTTCTGGCCACATTGTGGTGCTACAAAGAGCACTTTTGGCTAACATCAAATATTGAAACAATACTAGTTTCATGAATTTTGATCACACTTTAACTCAGAAATGGGATGCATTCCCGTCAAGGTATTAGAAACCCAAAACACTTACAGAATTTAAACCAGGAGCAGCCTAGCATAATTTATCCCATTATTGCTATACCTATCTGTACTTATGCAGTCCTCTTCTTGGAATGCTGGCACTGTTCAATGGCTAATACATGCCTGATTAGCTATATGTCCCTTCCACCATGAACTTCCTTAGACCATTAATACTGCATGGTTTCACAGCACTTGTTTAAGAATCCTGGCCCATATACATTTTTGAAAAAAACAAAGTATAAGGCAACTTGGTAATGACTGATCCAATATATGTATTTTACAGAGATCCTTGTGGTAGAAAATATTTAGTGGTTGCACACATTCCTTTGCTAGGTACAATTATATCAGGAAAATCAGGTCCAAAGTAGTCCAAGAACACTTTTGAATTTTATGCTGCAGTCTAAACTTTTCTCTTTCCTCACTGCTTCTCTCAAGTAACTCCCTTCATACCACAAGCTTAACCTTGCACGGGAGTCATCACTTTTGGCCATCAGATTTACGGTATGGGTAAGGTTCACAACTGATGGGAACTTGGTAACCTCAGCAATCACATTTATAAGTGCTGTAGACTTCCGTTTTGCCTGCATGTAGGTTTCTTGTGATATTGTAAAATCAGGTTTACTGTCTCACTGTGGATGGATTAATACCAGTGTGTCTTTGTCAAAGATCTTCTGAATGCCAGTACCTCATACAGAGCTCTTAGAATCATAGAAAATTCAAGACAATAGAGGCTTGCAGTCATTTAACCATACCCCCTTCTCTGGAGGAGGGCTAGGTCAGTCAGCTTGAGATGAATTTGTGAGTTGCAATACAATCATCAAGTCCCTATTTGAAGGAAGACAGTACATCACAAGTACATTCCTTACTGCATCCACCCAAGTCACTGCTCCCAATACGTACCTACTTGCCTCTCTATTATATTGTTCTCCAGTCTTCATTAACCTGCAGACCACCCTAAAATCTAAATTAGAACAATGTTACAAGGTAGCTAGATTTGCAGCACATACAAATCACAGAACACATCACTGTTCTGTACTAAAAACTCTAAACTGGCTAAAATTAACCTACCAACTAAATTAAACCCACCTTCTTTAACACACTAAATTATATTTAATCACACTTCCTGCTCAACTATAAGTACAGTTCTCCACCACTCCGTCCCTAATCATTGCCTTCAATCTTCTGACAAAAATCCATTTGACATCTATAAGCCTCACAAAAACTGCAGTCAAAGTCTGTACTCACACTGTATAGCACATCTCTGAAATACAATCTCGATATCAATCAAGACAATACATATTTATTTAAACTGCAACAAAATGAATTCCTCTTTGACTCCTTGCTTTGCACTTGGTGCTCTCATGGCTAAAACTTCATCCTCTTCTGTACTACCTATAGACATCCAATCTCTCCTGTTCCTTGTTTGTATTTTTCTTGCTCTCACTCATTTCAGTTACTCTTAATCATGCTTTTACTCATTATTTTGCCTGCCTCCCACATCTGCTCAATTTATTACCTCTAAGTAGTACTTTTCCCACTTTTATCTCTCTTCCTTAGCTCCTTCTTATCCACTGTTTGAATCTTCCACTCTGGCATTTGCTTTATGAGTGATAAACTCTCACTCTTATAACATGTCAACAGGTTTCAATGCTCCATGATACTGTGTTTATCTTGTTTTAATGATGGTATTTGCATATTATTCTACATGTTGTGTATTAATATTTGTGTTCATCTATATATGTACAGTATATTGTAGCATGATATCAATTTTCACCTATGTATACTGTATGTACTTTCTGTTCTTTTATTTGTGAAGCTTTTCTTCCTGGACCTCCACTGAAAAACGGATACAATTTTCCAGTCAGCCATAACCAGGTAATCAAATGTCAATCAATAGAGAAATCACAGTGCCTGATTTGAAAGGGGGAGTCTGTTACTAGGGTGAGGGAGGTGCTTTGTGATGAACCTCTCTCTCCATCATGCTTTACTTATCTGCTGGTGAAGATTTAGGTCCCTGGTTCTGACACTAATTAGACAATTTTATTTGTGGAAATACAAGAGATCTAGGACAACTGGGTCCCTAATGGCAGGGAAGGAAAGGCACAAGATATCACCTCCAGCATGCATAAACCACCGAATAAAGGAAAACTGCTTCCAGTCTTTTTGAGGTAGCTTAGATATTTTAGGTAGATAATCTTCCTAGTTAGGAATCTCTGAGTTTTCTTCTACTTGTTTGATAAGTCTAGTGAGGTATATACCAAAGGAGAGGTTGTACTTAATGGCATAATCATATCTCCCAAAGGACAGTGGGGTTTGAGGGAAAACAAAAGTATGAATTAATATTATGGGGTTGAAATTTAAAAGATGCAATATGTACATAAAAAGAACATAATATGTCAAACACTGTTACATAAGGTGCAAATTTTGTGTGTTATTATTGTAGAACAAGGGTTGACAACATAGAAAAAAATGTTTCAATGTTTTTGAGTGATGATGGCATTGCATATTTTCAAATGATCAATAGGAAAAAAAACAATAACATAATTGGCCTAATCAATGTTGAATTTAAGGGAATGATGACCTCTTTAGATTTGGATGATACTCCCTTGGCTGACTGCTTTAAGTAGAAACATTTCCTGACCACTGTCATCTCATAATGATTGATAGAGAGGGAATTATCAACCCATGGACAAAGTCCCTAACTACATCCTCATTTTGAAGTGGGGTATTGTCTATACTGTATGCTGGGAGGGGCTATCTACCAAATGTGACAATACTGCACTTTTTTACAATTAATTTAAGCCTATTTTTAGTAAACCAGATATTTACACATTTAAGTTCTTGATGAAGGGTTTTGGGTGTCAGAGGGTGACTTGACAATGACTCTCAGTTTACAGCCATCTCCACACACAGGCAGCCAGAGATCCTAATTCATGGTCTGTAGATCTAAAATATTTCCTGAAGAGAAGAGGTCTCAGCACCGGTCACCTTCATACTCCCTCATGATGCACTAACATCTGCACTGTGTGGATTCTGTCCTTTAGCCAATTTGCTATCCTTCTTATCACACAGGAAGTATTACTCTTACTAACTTACTAGCAAGGGGGGGGTGTCAAATGCCTTGGCCAGGTTATAGTATGCTTGTGAATAATATGACCTTTAGTAACAGTATGTGTTCACTAAAAAGAAGTTAACCAAATTCATAACACAGGATGTACACTTGACAAAGCCAGACTGTTGTGGGTATAGTCTAATGATATTTTGATGTCATACTTTATCACAGTGATTATAGTATATTTCATGGCTTTACACATGAGACTTGTCAGACTGATGGGCCTGTAATTGCTGGGGTCAATAACAGAGCTATCCTTAAGGAGTGACTTTGGCTCTAGATGATTGTCGCTATTGAAGTTACATCCCGACCCCATATGTAAAAAATGGGAAAAGGGGTTGTGGATGGATGGGTGGATTACTACTACCATGCACCAAACTTAGGGACAAAGCCTGTAGCTAAATTTAGGTTAAATAGTTTGAGGAGTGGCACTACCATGGCTTGTGTGCTAGTGATTATTAAACAGTTGGATACATTATCAGGCTCCCTGGAAGATGTAGGTTTTGGTCTTGAAATGCATCCTCAGTAAATACTCTTTAGTGGTGAAGGAGGTTTGAGTGATTCAGGGATATGTGGACTTAAAAAGGTAGTTTCAGGAGTAAAATTGTCACCATATTTGTTTGCTGCATGTTGGCAATGTCTATTAGATGAGAGTAGGTAGTGCCATTTTGAATAACTTCAGAATAATTTTGGGAGTTATTTCTTAGTTTCCTAAAATGGCTAAAGAAGGACTTGTAATCATCTTAAGCTTTGGATGCTAATCTAAGTTCATGAGCTGCTTTAGCAGACAAAATAATATTTTTTTTTTCAAATTTTTAGTGAAATTTCCGATATTGTCCTTGATATGGCTGCCATTTGGTCTGTAAAGGAATTTTTTTTTCAATTTTATTGTAAAGTTTATCTCAGTGGACCACCAGTTCGGTTTGCTTTTCAATTTCCCATTATATTTTGATTGGGTTGTGATGACCATTTATTTAAATTTATCTAAGAGGGAGAAGAATTCCTTTGAAAAAATTTGCGGGGGCAAAACTTGTTATGATGCCATATAAATGGATTTTGAGACTTTGCCACATAATTTGATGAAATGAGTACGTTTTAAATCATTGAATTCTGAGATACTGGATTCAGTGGATTACTGCCTTTAAGGCTGAAGTCACTAGTTTATTATCTAACTTAACCATAGATGAAAACACCAGTGGAACAGTGCATGAAAAAGGTCAAGGATATTATGCCCTTTAGTGGGTTTGTTAGCAATCTGTTCCAAAGCATTTTTGTTCATAAATCTAGGAACTTCTGGGCATATCTTACATTGGAGATACAAATGAGTTTACTGAGAGTTAATTAAAGTCTCCCAAAATAATGGATATTTTATGAAGAGTTCATCAGTTATGTTGAGGAAACTTGTGTGATTTTCAGGGGAGATAATAAAGACACGCAGGTAGGTGCGTGTGTAAATGGGTTTGAAATCATTGAATTCTGAGATATTGGATTCAGGGGATTACTGCCTTTAAGGCTGAAGTCACTAGTTTATTATCTAACTTAACCATAGATGAAAACACCGGTGGAACAGTGCATGAAAAAGGTCAAGGATATTATGCCCTTTAGTGGGTTTGTTAGCAATCTGTTCCAAAGCATTTTTGTTCATAAATCTAGGAACTTCTGGGCATATCTTACATTGGAGATACAAATGAGTTTACTGAGAGTTAATTAAAGTCTCCCAAAATAATGGATATTTTATGAAGAGTTCATCAGTTATGTTGAGAAAACTTGTGTGATTTTCAGGAGAGATAATAAAGACATGCAGGTAGGTGCGTGTGTGAATGGGTTTGAAATCATTGAATTCTGAGATATTGGATTCAGGGGATTACTGCCTTTAAGGCTGAAGTCACTAGTTTATTATCTAACTTAACCATAGATGAAAACACCAGTGGAACAGTGCATGAAAAAGGTCAAGGATATTATGCCCTTTAGTGGGTTTGTTAGCAATCTGTTCCAAAGCATTTTTGTTCAGAAATCCAGGAACTTCTGGGCATATCCTACATTGGAGATATAAATGAGTTTATTGAGAGTTAATTAAAGTCTCCCAAAATAATGGATATTTTATGAAGAGTTCATCAGTTAAGTTGAGGAAACTTGTGTGATTTTCAGGGGAGATAATAAAGACATGCAGGTAGGTGCGTGTGTGAATGGGTGTGGGTGTGCCTTCTTTGAAGGTTGGGCGTCGGACTGGCACCTCGGCACTGTAAATATCCACTGTCAATCATTAGCGGACCAGAGTTCCACTGTGGCAACCCCTAACCAGGAAAAGCCAAAAGACATTAGTTTTTAAAAAGGAGTCCTGCAAAAAGATATAAGTTGATAGTTGGTCTTATTTTGTGTGATTTAGACTTCAAAGAGTGCAGTTTGCAGATCTCTGTGAATCTGTGTAGAGATGACATGGTCCCCAACAAAAATGGAAATGTACCATAATCGCCATTAGGCCTGAAGGCATGGGAGACACAAAACTCGGTTATGGAGGGTATGCTTTCCAAACATTTAAATTAAGTTACGGCAATTACACAAATGTAGATGTTCTTCAAATGCACTATATGGCAGCAAAGCATGCAGAATCCTTGGAACAAGAGATGCAGGCCACCCTTTGCAAAGAAAGTAGGGGTATTAAGCTTGTCAGCCTATGCATATACTGGATTTCCCATGGAATGACACCAACTGTTTCACCAGTTGTTGAAGCCAATTAACTTTTCTTTTAACCTAGGCATCATTGTTGGATAAAGAAGGATTCTCTCAGTGACAGTATCTTACCTGCATTTGTAACATGCATGGACAGTTCTAACATATCTCTCTACATGTCCCTCGGGGCTTTGTGTTCCATTTCAATCACTCCCACTTTGAAAACCACCATGTCATAGTCATATTCATCAGGTGAAAGGGTCTTAACAGTCTCTTGACATATCAGAGATTCTGGCTCCTGAAAGACAACTCATCATCACTCTGTCTTTGTCCTGCCTAGTGAGTGGAGAATCTGTCTGCCTGACTATAAGACACCAATCATGAAAACATTTTTATTTGTAGTGGTTTGACTCATGATGACTTTGTTGGAAGTGTGCATGAAAATTATGTCATGCTGTATTTATACTGGGACCCAGTCTTCAAGGTTCTAGGTGGCCTTGGCAAATATTTTTCTACATATGCAGGGTAAGACAATTTTGTGTGGCTTGGTGTAGAATGCAGTGGAAATGTCTGTGTTGCTCACAGTCCATGTTTTTTTTTTTTTTTTTATGAGGGAGGCCTACATATCTGTTAAATATTTCAACTTTGGTTAAGCATCTCATGAGACAAAAGAATGAAAGTTATATCTGACTTGATTTCTTCAGTTTGCAGTGCTCACTAACTCCAAATTGTCTTAAAGACCTTGGCTATCAATATCACAAATGGACAGCATAAGTCTCCAGTTAGGATGAGCTTGTTGTGAGGGTCTGTAACATATGTACTTAAATATAGCTTTTCAAAAAGTATGACTATTAAAATCAAACTCTTCCATTGAACATAAAGGAGGCACTAAGTGTGGTTACTGATCTTAGCTCCTACATAATCTCTGAATGCAACTTACTTGCACTGGTTCCATTTCTGAATCCATTTTCCAAACCGGGTGTGACAGTCTGTATCACAAGACTTACAGTCTTTACTTCATCCTGAACGCTGATGTTACTCCAGACAATAGCATGGACATGCTTTGTTGTTTTTGGGGACTTCACGTCATTCTGCAGAAGATTCATCATAAATAGAACAATTGCAATAAAAAAAAAGTATTAGCTTTGTAGCACTGGCAGTGTGTTATTGGCTTCTGCATTATAATTATTATTGTTATTAAAAATGTCACCAATCTACACTCCGATATACCACTGAAAACTTGTTAAGGACATTTGTTGACTGCAGCAAAATGAACATATGTTTTTTTTGTACAGTAGTCATTCTGTACAAAATAGCAGGAAAACTAATACGTCAGTCACATAACACTATTTAGTACAACAGTCACACTTGACATACACTAATAAAGCAATACAACAAAAAGCTCTGCATTACTACCACTGGGCCAGCTGCTCTTTGCCTTTTCACACTGGAACCATGCTAGCTGAGACCACTTGCAAGGTCATGATTGCATGCACACCACTAATAACAGAGTGCCAGGTTAACTGAATTAATGGTTCACTTCAGTAAAATGTCCTGCTACCTCCAAACAGGTGGTACCTCATAATGTATGTATGTATGTATGTATGTATGTATGTATGTGTGTGTGTGTGTGTGTGTGTGTGTGTGTGTGTGTGCACACAAGAAAACATAGCAGTGAAAGGTAGTTGTTGAAATTCATTAAGTTGAACAATAAAGCAGGTTATTCAAGTGTCTCCATTATGCTTCTAGGGGCAAACTATTTTCCATTACAGTGTGAAACAGTAGAAGTGGGTAAAGTGGGTGAACATGACTTGTAGCATATTTATGACATGACCTGGAGGTCATAAGGTGAAATAGTTCAACTGTGACAAATACTACGTTTGCCAGTATGGAAAAAGCCTAGTTAGCTGTGCACTTTTTTCTTGATATAAAGCATGCATTTGAGTTTCTAGATAATTAACTTTTTCTTCTTTTTTTAAAATACATGATTTGCATATGAAGTTTAATGCTGGCAAATATTTCACTAACTGTACCTTCTAAATCACATCTAGCATTAACTGGCAATTCCAAAGTTAGGGTGTCACAGGGATAAATTTTAGGCTAGTTCTCATCTCTTTATTAACAATCTCTGTAAAGTCCTTCCAACATTACATGTGACTTTTTATGCAGATGATATTCTTCTTAAACCAGATTCTTCATTCTCCATTGTACAGAAGGGCTTTCAAAATGATTCTGAATATCTCTTGAACTAGCTACTTGCACAAAATCTCACAGCAATATAAAAAATCTCAGTGTCATTTGGTAACCATATAAATTAAAAGACTACTACAAGCCCAACAAAAATTGATGACCCTCTAAATACCTACATTAAACAAGATTACCGACAAAAAATATGCCTGTACTTGGCTCAACCCAAATCTTTCTTTTAAATTTCATAAAGAATCCAAGAGTGGATAAGTTACAAATACAATTAATGTTTAGATAAAATTAACCAATTGCTAAATCCAGAAGCAAGAATGTTATAGACCTTAACCTCCTAATCCCAAAACTGGAATATAGCCTGCCTCATCGTATCATTCATCTTCGCTGCAAATACAAAATGTCTAAAACTTATAGAAAACAACATTTGCTGGTTCCATTCTTTTTTTGGGGGAAAGGCTGCACAACTATTCAATTTTAATAAAAGCTAAACGGTACCAGTGACAGTCCAAACAACCACATAACTCTCAGCCATACCATTCAAACTGCTCCATTTCAACTACTTCAACTACTGTTCTCCTTTTGTTGAAATACTTGCAATAGAAACTGGACACACCCCTCTAGTTCTCTCAGATAAGGGAGTCATCATTGCTCACATCTTAATTGTTTTTAACTAGTGGAATGTGAATTTTCTAAAAGTGTTGTCCTGACAAAAGGAGCAAGCTACTGCATCATAACTTCTATTCCTACTCAGGACCACCATCAATGGGAAGCACAAAAAACCCAGGTTTGTTAATAGATACTGCCCTTCATATTTGCATTACATATGGTCCACATTGTTGTGAATTGCAAAATCAATTAGTATTTGGGTATATTTATTTAACAATGAGTGGTTTACACAGCCACTGTTTGGGTAGTTATTAAGACCTTATTTTCATTGAGATTTTTACATCCTGGAGTGTAGTTATGAAATTATCATAGTGTGATGTGTTTAGACAGAGTACAACAGATTCCTATAGTATTACATTCAATACTACTGACGTTAACTATTGTATGAGCTATTTCTAGTCCTGAGTTCACTTCTTGGCTTTTGAATTTTTAGTTCTTTTACAAGTAAACACTGACACTTCAACACCTGTCCAATCAGATTTTCAAAAATAAAAGGAGTTACACCCCAGAATTGATGACATATATTCTGAATCTTTAAACCACATTTTGAGAAATTGCAGACATATCCAAGCAGCAAAATGCTTATAATCACCCATTTTATTATTCAGACTTCTGGCACTTAGCAATGCCACCTCCACCTCTGATGTTTGTTTTTCACATGTATTTTTTTATTTTTTTTATCTTGGAATCTGAAAAGATCCAAATACTGTTCAGCACCTGAACTCCCTGCCAATATACAAAGCTCATCAGAATACTCTGGTTGAATGCACATCTTACTGCAGGCTTAACAGGCACTGAATGCCATGTGCAGGACAGCATATGCCCTTAGCTACTGGCTGAATTCCAACATTTTGTTGTGAAATTCAGATGCCACAAAAAGTGATGTTACGATTTCACTACGTAGATGCCTTTCCATGCTTGGAAGGATATCTGATAACCTCAACATATCCTGCTGTATATTGTATAGGAAGGATCTTAGATTGATCAGTCCAGTTTGAGCAATTGTCATGCTGTAATTAGCCTCTAACCTTTTTGGCCTATTTGAGATATTCCTTCCTAAAATTCCAGCAAGTCGATTCAAACAGTATTAATATACGTTCAGTAAAAGGCTGCTGCAAACCACTCAGGTAACTAGTTTCACAGATAATATTTTCCTTATTAATGGAACTTCACTACATAGGCAGTTTCAGAGCCATCAAGGACTAGTGCATTTACAAATGTTAACAGAAGCACTGCCAATCAAAACTAAGGCAACCAAAACATTTGCATGCACCCACTAGTTTTAATAATCATATATAATTTTGTTTTGCATCACATATCATTATGATTTATATGCATTCTTACTTGAATTCAACACAAGGCAGATGCCAACAATAATAAACATTAATTTTACCCTGTATATAAAATATAAGTCATATTAGATAGTAAACTAGCAAAAAAAATCTAACTCTTAGCTGTAACACTCCTACATATTACCTTTGTAAAGAAAGAAGACACAATCAGCAGGATTAACTACCTAGTTAACAATATCACCAAAGGCAGGAGCAGCAAAACATCCCTTTGAAAAAAAATAATGAAAAGATAGTATAAAACGGCCACACCTTGTAATAGAGACAGACAGCATGGATGTTACTATTAAAAATACAACTTGTAAAACTACAAAACAAACTAAACATATTGTTGGGTTCATTTTTATAACACAGTATATGAAGTTATTTCCAAATATTAGGAAATTTCACAGAATCTCTTAAAATTTTCTTTGAACCGACACCACAGCTTCAGTGCAATTTCTTCTCTTTTAAGCCAGTGTTTGGTAACAAATACTTTAATTCAAGCTGAGAATACACATTGTAGAAAACTTTCTTCAACTGTATGGGACTGTGTGGGTATCCTAACAAGCAACTATACCATTTGTAGCCTTGCTTATTCTTAACTGATGATCCAACCAAACTTTCCAATATAAAGTTCCAAATAGGCCAAACAGAACTATAATACTAAAAAATTAACTCAGCAAAGAACTCTTTTCCCCATAGTGCACATTTAAGTAAAGACAACGTATGCATTGCTGCTAATTTCTTGCAAGTCAGAAAGGCATTGTGCAACAACATGAATCAATGATATATACAATTATTTATATATTTTACATTTGTTTGTCAGACTGGGCCATTGGCCCATTTTCAGTGGAAGCCCAGGGAAAAGCTCCCGTGTACACATTTAATACCTCAAAAAACATTTACAAAATGTTTACAAAAAAATTACTAGCAGAGATAATGTTTAACAATAAGGTATTTTCTAGTATAAGTGAGAATAGTTACCAAAAGTACACAAACATTATAATGTAGTGCAGAAAGAGTGGTAGGGTAGATGAGACAAGATGAGTGATTAGGAATGTAATTATATAAAAAAAGGATACAAGAAAAAACAAGGGAGAAAAGAATAATAGTTGTAAGGTGACTTAGTAGATGGATAGAGATAGTGTGAAAAAGATAGACGTTCAAGGATATATTTTAGCCTGGTTTGCAACAGGAGCATAGCCAGTTGCAAAAGAGATGTTCCTCCAGTAGGTTTTTGAATTTGGAATGGTTGGTCTTATTAACGATTACTTATGGAAGTGAATTCTATAGAGTGGATACACGGTTTGAGGAAAGGGAATCACCATAGTTGCTAATAGATTTAATAATAAATTTAGAACAAAGTAAGCATTTACAGCACTACTTCATATAAACAGCCAATTGGGATGATCACTGATCTCCTGCAAATACATAAACTACAATCACAAAATATGTAGCATTAATTAATAAGAATTACTTTAAATTGAAATGTAGAAAAATGGTAAACATTGTTTCTTTTGGATATATTTCTGCCAAGAGGAGGCCAACTTCCATTTGTTAACATCATATTTAGATAATTCTGAATAAACGGAATCCACTCTTTTAATTGCATTTAAATAAAAAGTGAATATTTGTTGCGATTCCAGCAGTCCCTTAAGCATTTACTATTTTTAAGGTACCACTAATTTGCTTCAGCATAAAATGTAATGGCTTGGCAAAAATAGACTTGTATATAATGTAATTAATGTCATGACTTAAACTATACTCTGATAAAGGACCCTTTGTGTTGCTGCCGTGTAACCATAGCGACTAGTAACTGCAGTATCAGATATTGATGTACTCAGCAATGACAATAACAACCTAAAATGTAAGTTAAAGTCTGTTACTTGTAGATGCTTGGTGCAGGGATCTATGGCTGCATGCTAAAACACTGAGCTGAAAGATTCCAGACAAATACATTTAATAAGAACAAAGCTATAACAATTTGGATCGCATACATGGTGATGTCATAAAAGTCCATTCATCCCACTATAGTATTAGGTTCACCCTTTTTTCCTTAATCAGCCACAAGTCATTATAACAGAACTTGGGCAAGAAAAATAAATCATATACTCATCAAAACTGCTTAGAATGTACACGCACAAAATCAGGAAGCCATCCACATTGTAAACAGTGCAGTAATGTTTTATTACAAAATTCTTAATCTGTGTACTTTATGTTTTAAGATTGCTTTTTCATTCCATTTCTGCTAAATGATTTACAGAGTATTGGATATTCCGACTATTGTTACTTCTTTACTGTACTGTGCTAATTTTTCTTCTAAGGTCTCCTGTGTAAGAGGGCTCTTACTGTGTACAGTCAATCCATATGACAACATATAAATAAGTAAATTAAGTGTGAAAAATGTCAGCTGCTATCCCAACAATATCACTGATGTGCTCTATGCAAATTATTTTGAGGAGAAAATCAGCACAAAGCACGGGTAACAGAACTGATTGCATTTTATACACACAGTTAGTAAAGCTAATCACAAGAGTTTTGTGAAATGCCAAGTACATTGAGTGCTGGCTTTCCCAATATAACCATATATTTATAAACATTTATAGCTAAAAGCCGTAGCACATGAACATGTCTAGGAAGAAGTCATCAATACTAGTAGCAAAATGGTTAAAGTGATAAAAGCACCAATCTACTATACAATATTGACACAAAAACGCTTGATGCAATTCACCAAAAAGCTACCTATTTCCAACAGGGCAATACACAGTGTCCTCGCAGCAGGTACCAGTACCAGGTACTCACCTCACACCCCTCACCAGAACTTATCAGAACTTGTATCTCTGTGTACAGTCACAACAAAAAGACTGACCTTTCTAGATAAGGACTTTTATGCTTAACAAAAGAAGAAGTTATTATACTACCAAGGGGAAATTTAAAAAAAAACAGGCAAGGTAGGTCATTGTGTTACATTCAGAAGGATATATTTTAGTAACCCAAGCAATGTAAGCATACAAAGTAGTTTAGTATATAATGACACAGGCAGTGAGTTCAGAACTATGCAAGTGCTGCACAGTGTTACATACTGGTTGCTTCCTAATACACTAACTATCCCTCATTTATAACTACAAGTGCAATACAAGAGTGGACTGGTCTCACTATAGAAATGTCACTCTTTATTGTGACAAACAAATTCGGGTAACATGCAAAAATTTTCTATACTATCTTGGCTTTACTTTAATATTGTAGCTTGAACAAATGAATACAACATACTTACAGCTGAATTCCACAAAACAGGTAAAATAAAAAAAAAGACAATGGGGTGTAAATAATGTAGGGAGTACACAGAACTGTGCATTGCCTAAAAAGCCCCAACACATAACAGATCTATGAAAGATAGTAAAGCAAGCTACTGTGTGACATCGCATAAACACACAATAGTTTTAAGTATGAGCTCTTCATTCAGAAATCGGCACAGCAGCAAAGCACATAAAGTAATAGCAGATAAAGATTACTAGAGTCTAGATAGGATGGCACAGTGGTGCAGTGGTAGCATTGTTGCCCCACAGCAAGAGGTTCTCCGGTTTGATTCTTGGCTGGGATGCCTTCTGTGTGGAGTCTGCATGTTCTCCTTGCTTTCGTATGGGTTTCCTCCGGGTGTTCCGGTTTCCTCCCATGTTACAAAGACATGCATCTGGAGCATTTCTCCCCAGGCCTCTGCTGAAAATTGACTTAATTCCAAGTCGGACTTTCCCGGTTAACAAATGTTTAAATAAAAAAATAAAATCCTCTGGACATATCCCTTTTAATTTCACAGAAACCACAACCATTAGCATGGCCACTGATCTTAAACAACTGCAGGGTTAAACTATCATTCATCCACCTTCCCTTCTCTTACACCTTGTATATTCCATACAATATGAACACTGGAACATTATCACCTTTTCAGCTGTTATGTGTTTCCAGTAATGTGACTTCAAAAAGAGGATGCAGTACTCCAACTTAACCCTACAAAACAGTCTAATTGGTATCATCACCTTTTTTCTTTTCTTTTTTTATGCTTTTTGCCCCTCATGCCTGCCAGCCTTCATAACATTAAGACTCTAGAATACAAAGTTGCCCATTTGTTTGCCTCTCTGTCTCATCCACTCAGAGCATCACTTTACACTCTTGGAGGACTGTCTCCCTTTTGAAGAAGGTTGTCACACTAGTGGCTCATTCTTTGGGACAGAGAGGTCACAGGTGATAGTTTCAAAACAATCGCCTGAATAGCCATCAGACAGCCATGAAAGGTGTGTGGTCACCATTATTTACCCACTGCAGTCTTCCTCTCAATAACCTGAAGGTCTGGCTTTACCTATGTCAGACTTGGTCTGTCTGTGCTTATGGATGGGCTTTTTATTTATTTATTTATTTAACTATGTTAACCATGATGGAGAACCAGTCTCTGCCAAGGAAGCATTAAACCTTGACAATTACAGAAGTGTGTTGTAAGAGGTAAAGTATATGTAATTATACAATTGTTGAGAATATACAGGAATTATACACAATAATAAACATACACATACATAAATACATTTTCTGTAGAGTCACAGAGACAAGGTGAGTAGGTTTATAAAATATGCATTGCATTGTTCCATTTTGTTATATATAAATGAATGTGTGAATCAAACAAACCACATAGGAGTCAAACAAACAGTACAGACTGAGCCATTAACCAATAAATGCAATGTCTGTATGAAACACCAATCCAATCGGAATATAATAAATCTGAAAAAAAATGTTTGATTAGAAACAAACAACGGTTAAGTGCTTTTGTTCCATTCTGGGACTTATTCAAAACCAAATCAATTAATATTTTTCAAATATGGTGGAATATATGCCAATGCATCAACTAATTAAAATCTTAAAGAGATAGCATGCAATTGAAAGGCAAACATCAACACCAAACTAAAAACAATGATTTGTATATATTCATAAATCCATTCCTCGAATAAATATATATAAACAGATAAAGAGAGCATAATCTATATAAATATAAACTTATACTTATACAAGTTATAAATTATAATTTAGCAGCACATCTTCTTAAAACCGGGGCTATTGAAATATAATCATTCAGCCTTTCAAATCTACCTTGTCCTTAACATAAATATAAGAGCAATATTTACACAACCAACATTTTGTAAAACCTTTAGTTACTCTTTTTGTGACTTTTCCCTCTTTATATTCCACCTGTTGTAGATTATTCTAGTTACCAGTTTTATATACAAACACGGGCCTCCCGACAACCAATTCCAATCTTGGGTCAGAAATCCTAAGAACATTCCAGTTTTTTGACAATATCCTCTATGCCTTTATTATTTGTGTTGTATTCTGATACCAAAGCCTTACTAAAAATACTATTGTTCTTAAGTAAATATTTTGACTGACTATCTGCATTAGTTCCATTTTCCCCCTTTGCTTTCTTCAAACATAGAGGTAGGTACTTCGTCACCTAAAAAGGGTTTTAAATCATCCTTCCTTCTTTTTATTTTCCTATATACATCCATAATTAATTTTCTAGGGTGCCCCTCTCAGCAAGCATAACCAATAAAGCCAACCCTTCTTTGCAAAAAAATATCGTCTTCAGTAATCATTCTACTTAATCTAATAAACTATCCCTTTACTAAAACCTCTTTAATTTTGGGGGAGGTGATGACTATCAAAATGCAAATAACAATTACTAAATGTGGGCGGCTTTCTGTAGATCTTGGAGGAACATTTACCATTGTTTTTATATGCACATGCATCTAAATAATTCACCTTATCCATACATATAGAATGAGAAAACTTAAGAAAATGTGTGCTCTTGTTGATATATTCAATAAATTGATTCAAAATTTCTGTAGCACCTTTCCACAAATTAAGCACATCATCTAAAACTTTTAAATATAAAATACAATGTTTAAAAAAAATTGCTATTAAAAATAAACCTCATTTCCCAAGTTAACATAACAAGGCTGACAAATATTGGGGTGCATTTCACGCCCACTGCCACTCCTTTAATCTGTTTGCACATTTCACCTTTGAAATGCAAATAATTTTCTAAAACAAACTCAATGCAAAATAAAATAGTCTGAATTTCATTGTTTGTTAAAAAGTCAAATTCCAAAAGTGCAGTGTTAAAATAAATTTTAATCTAAGCCATCTTTTTGTGGAATACAGGTAAATAAGTCCACAATATTGATTGTAATTAAAACTACTTCATTGTGATACAATTCCTGCTTTAGTCTAAATTAAAAAGTCCCAGGAGTCTTTGAACAGAACACAAAGTTACCCTTTTCTTTCCGTCTCATCTATTCAGAGCACCGCATCACACTCTGGAAGGACTCCCTCCCTCCTGAGGAAGGTTGTCACAATAATGGCTCACCCTTTGGGACAGACAGGTCACAGGTGATAGTTTTTAAACAATCCCCTGAACAGCCATCATTCAGTCATGAAAGGTGTGTGGCCCCAATTCTTTACCCACTGCAGTCTTCCTCTAAATGGCCTGAGGGTCTGGCTTCACCTCTGTCAAATTTGGGCTGTCTGTTCTTAAGGATGGGCTTTCTATTTACTTATTTAGCTATGTTAACCATGATGGAGAACTGATCACCAATTCCATTCTCAGCCAAGTAAGTATTAAACCTTGACAATTACAGAGGTGTATTGTAAGAGGTACGTTATATGTAATTAAACAATTGTTGAAAGTATACAATAATTATGTAGAATGATAAGGATAAACATACATAAATACAATTTCTGCAGTCAAAGAGACAAAGTGAGCAGGTTTATAAAACATGCATTGCATTGTAACATACAGTTACACACAAATGAATGTATATTTTAATACAGAGATATAGATGCGGCTAAGACTGCTTACAATACAGACCTAAAGTGTGACATATTTTAACAGTGCATTGGTATGACAGGAGTTTTACATATGGAGGCATTAAAGTACAGGGAATAGGCAATGTGTCAGTAAGCAGGAGTTTATGGTTTGATAGGTTTATGTGATTTTAAATATTACATTGGTATTTTATCATTTTCAGAACATGCATTTTCAGCTGAAAATAGAATTTTGGGTAAGAGGATGTGTTTTTGTGAGGTGGGTATGGATTCCCATATTTGGGGTCTAGTACAGAGAAGAAGTTATTAGTGCACTGGAGTTTAGTTTAAAGGACCTTTAATGAGGGTTCAGAACTGTCAAGGTTTCTAAGGTTGCAGGTTGGGGAATCTCATATTAGTCTAGAAGCCAGTGCAGAGAAAGAGAGTCTGGTTTTGTAGTTTCAATGGTTGTTATTTAACTGTTCCCAGGGAGGGAAACTACATAACTGCACCACAATTTTCAGAAGCTATCTTCTTCTTCCACACTGGGAAAAGGAGAGACTTTTCATGGTCATAGCCAATCCTCTTGTCAGCTGATATGGGCACTTGCATCATCATGACTACTTACAACGCCTTCCTCAATGTGTGCTTATTTCCATTCATACACTGATGAAGGCTACCACATAAAAGCTTGGTAGCATCTTGCCTTCATCCCTGGTCCTGCTTTCTGGAACCTGCAATCCTCTGCTTGCATGGTGGTGAGCACAGCAGACAAAAGGCACTATCCCCCTACAGGAAGGGTGAGATGGCACTGTCCACTGATTCCCATCTTCCTCTGCTGGATTCTTCAGATTCCAAGCTCACACACTGATCCCAAGTCATTTGGGTCAAACTTACGGCTTTTTTATCTGTGCCATTGATCCAGCTCATCCCATATCATCTTATTTCACTTGGCAATTTTTATTTATATTGTACTTACATTCTACCTGAATTTCCACACATAACCTGCTGTACACTATAGTGACACTCACATTATTAGGTACAGTTACCCAAAGTTCCTAATTTCCTTGTTAAGATCTTTATCCAATATTCATAGCTGTCCTAGAATAGAAATACTCAAAAGGTAATGTAATCTTGTTTAGGCTTTGAATTTTTTTTCAGCTTTTAATCTTGCTCTCTTCCTCTGTTGTAGTACATTCCTCTACTTTAACTCTCTTACCATTTCTTTAAGGGTACATACCCTGTTGCAAAACTTACACCATACTTGCTTCCATGCTTTGGACAAGACTACCTAATAATGAGGATGTTGAAGGCTGCGCACAGCAGATGATTGTCTGGAACACCATACTGAGTTCTGCGTTCTCGCACTCTGTCTTTTGTCACTCAGCTATGTTTCAGTTCTGTTTATCACACACTATATTAAGCAACATCAAGATTCTCAGAAACTGACTATATAACAGCCTTACTTTGTTTTCAAGAGCTACACACATCACAGTAGCTATTTGTGCTTACATATTTAGGAAACTACTAATATTAAGAAAGTTATACAGCAGTCACTAGGACACAGAATGACCACTAAAACACAAACAAAAAAAAAGTCTTGCCAAGCTAGTTCTGATGTTCTAAAAATAAAACTCAGTGTACTACAAAATAATATAATTAAGCTGCTAATCAGGATATCAGTTTGTAACATCTCTCAAAACAGACTTCAAGAAAATTGCCTCTCAAGCTTTGCCTCCGAGGAAAGAATCTAATTATGCTGAAAATCAGAACAACAGTTTATTATATCTGTCAAAAGTGATTTCAAGACCTTTACCTCTCAAGCTCTGCCCTAGCTTTGCAGTGGAGGTGAATATCTTGAAATTCACTTCTCAAATAGTAAACAAACTGACTATATCTCACTCTTAGGATACCCAGCAATGCTATTCCAGGCTAAAAAGTAATTTGAGACCTTACTAAACTCTATGTGGGTTATGTTAATTGAAAAACAATCTGTTTTATGTAAATGTCTGCTAAATATCTTCAGCTCTGCTTGGAATTTATGTGACACATACAAGGTTCCAAAGCCTCTTTATAACAGCTTTTATCTCATTCCTGAAGAGTACCTGGGTGGAAGAATACAGAGATGTTAACCTAAAGCCTTAGTTAAACTTTTCGGATGGAGTTATATTACAGTGGAATTAGTCATGGGAGGAAACGCTGATTCAATGTTATTAGAAAATGCAGCGCCTTTTCCTTTAGCTGAAATTCCAGGACATTACTCCAGACATTGCTGAGATACTGTTAGCAGAATTAAAACAGTCAAAGTATACAACACAAACAGCAAACTAACAGTTTTACTAGAAGTACATAGAAGAAGAAATACAAATGAGGTTTAATAAGTATTATGGCCTAAAATGCAAAAATCCATGACAATTTGTTTTTGTAGTATTCACGCAGACAAAATTCAAGACTTTTATGGCATTTTCTGAAGAAAAAAAAAAACAACACAAAAAACATATTGTCCATGAGGTGTGACTGATATTGATAACAAAGGGGATTTCACTGGCATAGGGAGTGTGGGTGAAGTTCCCCACATAAAAATAATGTTTTCAGATCTTTTTTTTTATTTTTTATTCATCAAAGCAGCAATTCAGCCAAAATGCTGTTAGAAATGGCATTAGATTACTATTTGTTCCCTCATATTATGATCAGTCTGAAGTTTGTTCTTATATATTGATGCATACTTGAACCATCTCCGCTTAGTAAAGCCTACTGTCAATACCAATCATCTTATGTTGGTTTATTATTTACATAAATGACTACCGATCTCAGATAGGACCAGAAATGAACTAACCAAAGAACTCTTGTTTTTCACAAGTAATTCAGGATACATGATACAGACCACATTACAATACCTTGCTTTTTTGTTAATTAAGTGAAGAAGATGGAATAAGGAAAAAAAAAACAATGTCTACAATGAATAATTACAAAAACAACCAAACAGAATGGATTTCCAAACATGATGCTAGTGACAGGTACTTGTTGAATTTACAGGGACCATAGCTATAATCCTCAGAAAAGCAGAACTACAAATGAGAATTGGGGGGATATATACTACATCTAGGGGAGTAGTCCATTGCATAGTGCTTCCTATTCTTGCAGTTAGTGTGTGTGTGTGTGTGTGTGTATATATATATATATATATATATATATATATATATATACATATACACTCCAGTTGAGAGGGTGTATGAAGGCAAAGACATCCTTGGAAAAATGACTGAAAGTAGTAACAATGAGTTTTGCAATGTTTTGCCATCTGAATAGCATCAGAACTGACATTATCAGGTTTTGCCCATGTAACAGGAGCTGCTGTTGATGACGAAAGTTTGGGAATGAGTCTAGGTTATGGGGGAGATGTAGGACTGATCATCCCCAGACTGTGTTTTTCTCTCCACGAGATGATCAAGGATTTCTGACTGTGGCTCAAATGTTCTGGATGAAGTGAAAGTATATGCAGAAGAATTTCTGGAGTACACAAAAGGGGGGAGCAGCAGCATTATTGCCCCCTCTGAACCCAAGAAGGGAAGAAAGGAGGATACCGTAAGTAGTGCCTTATTTTTCAGAATGATGGTCATTTGAATATGGATGCTGCATGACATGGCTAAATGCTAACAGGAAGGCCTTCTCTTGGAAGAGAAAGACCTGCCTGGTGACAGACTATTAGGTTACACAGTGGCAGGCTAGAGATACAGCAGCAGTAAATAAAGGAATAGATTAAGTTATAGATGGCAAAATGAAGGCAGCATGGGATGTTAAAGCAAACAGAAATAAAAAATAAATGAAGGCAGCATGGGATGTTAAAGCAAACAGAAATAAAAAAATAAATAATAGAAAAGTAACAATAACATTCAAGGAAAGCCATAGTAATCTGATTGTCACACTCCTGTCCTTTAGTTAGAAAATACATTTTTTTTGGTAAAAAAAGAGAAAATAGAAAAGCAGTACAAGATAAACTAAACTCTTCTATTGTTTACATATCAAATGCATGTATTACCATTGGTTCTACAGGAAAGTAGCAATGCCATAAATCAAGTTCTTGCAATGGTCAAGCCAGACACGGACCTACACTTATATAAGACTATTAAAGACATGTACATTACTGCATCTGAATATTATCTGTTTAAAAATGGAGACACTTGTGTAATGCAGCCATTAGATTAAATGCCATTACACATTCTGGTTACTTCCAGTCTATGACAGAAGAGGCAAAGAGAATGAATACATAGATTAAGAAATTGCTTCCATCTAAGAATCAGCAGTTAAAATGTTTACTTTCTTATAGATAATATAAAAAAAAGTCAAAGACTTGAACCTCACCAGTGATTCTATCTTTTCCATTACTATCTATAGTAAAGTAATTATAAATCATAAAACAACAATCTTTTCCCCGTTCTTCTCTTATCAAGCCCCCTTCCCAATAGGTGCATTCCAATACTTTTTGGAGTTTTCTTCCTCCCATTTCATTTTTATACTTTGATATATAACTATTTCACCCCTCCCATCATGCATATATGTCTGTAAATCTACTTCTCCACAAACCAGACCACACATACAAAAAAACCTCAAATGAGTTTTGCAAAATGTAAACCTCCTCCCTCGTCTTGCTTCCCAGTAGGTTGCACTGTATTACTGTAACACTTTTAATGTGTAACTACTTCCGTTATTGTCATTCTACACTTGTGCTGGAAGAATGTTTATGTTTCTCTACTTTACTAATGAAGTGTACTTTACAGGTTGCTGTTAGACCCAATTGGTTTACCACTGTTGTTGCTTGCACCATTTGCCTTAAATTATCCTTATTTTGGTATCTAGATGCTTAACATGCTAATATATGCATAGTGTCTTCTAGTATATTGCTTAGAATCACCCTTATCTAATCACTAGAAGTTTGAATATACTGGTTAGATTCTGAGCTACTACCATTTTTTTGCCCATAATTGTAAATAGTTTTAGTCACTGGAAGCTGAATTACTTCTGCATCATTAGTGACTGCTTTAAGGTATCCTTGCATTACATTTAGCCGTCATATAGTTCACTAGAAACTAAATACTAGGTTAGCCTCTTAATGACCACCATTATTTAGGTCAGAAGTGTACAAATTAAGTTACTAGAAGCTAAACTACTGTTGGTTTCTTGGCGACTACTATACTTTAATCTTATACTACCTTTTTGTATTATTTGAGTCACTAGAAGCTGTGTATACTGCTATAGTCTTAGCGGCTACCTTTATATAGCTCTGAAGTGTACACACTTAGTCACTAGAAGCTGTATTACTGCTGTAAACTCAGTGATTGCTTTAACTTAGCCTTAAACCACATTTTTCAAGTCCTGCTGACCACATTGCCTAGCGACTATAATAGCTGTCCTCAAAGGCAAAGTAGTGCTCTAATTTCAGCTAGCAAAACCGCACTTAAGTACTTAAACCGGATGTAAGGCTGGAGTCTTGGCGACTGTTAACTGTAGCGCTATTCAGTCTTACTTAGCCTTTTACTACTCTCTTATGTTTAAAGACTGTTTATTATTAACCATTAGTAGCTGCATGTAACACCTGAATCTGCATATTTCCAATGTTCTTTGACAAATGTAAGACAATATTTGTTTAGCATTTTGTGAAGTGTGTCTGCTAATGATGTATTTTTCAGGCTTTTACCTATTGAACTACCTAATTTACACTAGTGGTCACCCTCCGTTTTTATTTTTTCTTCTATGTCTGTGCTGCTCTTGTCTCTCCCCCTTCATATACCTTTCTGTCCTCCTTCTTTACATCCTCTTTCCACAGTACACACTTGTACTACCTCTACCACTTTAAACTCTCCTTTTTCCTGCCTATCCTCCTTCCAAACCCCCTCTATTTCCCCTTAATTACAGTTTATTTATTTATTTCTCTCTCTTCACAGCTTGCACCCTTGGGTGCTACTTCTACCTGCTTTTTTTAAAGGAATTCCCTCCAATCTGAGTGAAGACATCCTTATATAAGCTTCTCCCAGGCTCATTCAACTCCAACTTGACTAAAGGGCTTAGTTTCCCTCCTACAAAGGAACATCAGTGTATGTAGCTATATTGAACACTGCTGTTGGCAATTTATAATCTTGCTCAGCATTCTACCTCGGTGTGCATGATAGCAGCCTGCCGCAGTCCGCTGCCCCCCCTCCCAGGTTTACATGCTACTCCATGGCCACTTCCTTGTAAACATCTTAGATTAATTTAGACATAGCTATGAAATTCCATTTAATTTAGGGTACCACCTTCCTCCTTCACCACTAGGTGGCAGCATACACCCTGGAAAGTTCTGCAAAACACCTTTACACAGCCCTACAAAGTATACACTGTTCACTTTTCTCTCTGTC
This sequence comes from Protopterus annectens, assembly GCF_019279795.1. Lineage (NCBI taxonomy): Eukaryota > Metazoa > Chordata > Ceratodontiformes > Protopteridae > Protopterus > Protopterus annectens. The sequence continues at coordinate 125,297,591 of NC_056738.1, read as the reverse complement.
CTCACTTGAGAGTCTGTGGAATTAAATTTCACTTCTCAAGGCTTGATCCGATGAACTAAAGTATTCTTTAACATTTTTTCCCTAGTCCAATCACTACAAAGATATAACCCTCTCCCTGCCTTTACCTGTATTCCAGCTTCTAGTCACTGATTGTTTTCTCTGGGCCATCTCTTCTCTCAGCTCTACCCACTCCATTTGCCCTGTGGACTCACTCCACTCCCCTATCCTACCCCCAATTCCCACCCACCCCCAGTGCTCCTACACTTAACCTAGCCAAAGGTCCCCTCCTCTTCATTTCTCCCAATCCATGCACATCTCCTCACTATCCCCTTCTCTCCCATCCTCCAATACTTTCTCACCCCCTGCCCTATCCCAAACCTTATAGCACTTTACTCACTTCTAAACACCTCCCTCTTACACTCTCATAGTCCCTCTACATCCACCTACATCCTCAATACCCTCCTCCCAACTACTCATTTATACCTACACCACACCATGCCTTCTCAAACCCTTCTCATCACCGCCCTCTGCCTACTACTTCTAATTCCTCTATACCATGCTAACTCTTATTCCTCTTACAAACTGCCCCCTTTATTCCTATCCCCTCTTCATCCTACCATCACCATCAACACCCTTCATCACTCTACCACATCTCACTTTCAGACTATATCACCCTCCCTAGTTCAACCTAACCCACTTCTCTGCTTCAAACTAAAACTTCTACCCTCCTCAATGAAACATTGTTTTCCTAAAGCATTATTATACCTCCCACAAAACAATAGGAGTAAACCCAAACCCCTGCTCTCATTCCCCTTTAACTACCTATGCCTAGCAGGTGACATACATCCCAATCCAGGACCTAGTACCAGCAACAATCCAACTCCCCCCTATTACCACCCCTAAATATCTCAAACTTTTGACCATCAATGCCCAGAGTTTAAAAAAACAAAATAGCCCACTTCCACGCTTGGCTATACCATACCCTACCTGACATAGTAGCTGTCTCTGAGACATGGTTACAACCCAATATTTCTGACTCTGAAATCCTACCCCTGGGTTTCAAGCTCTTAGACATGACCACATAAAAAAGAAGGGAAGAGGAGTGGCCTTAATCTACTCTAGCCTACTCTCTATCACTCCCTACCAAAATCCTATTCCTCAGTTCAACAACGCTGAACTAGTCATAGGAATTCTCAAACTAAATAACCATAAAAGCATCTGTGTCATAGCTCTCTATATCCCCCTGGAAACAATAAATAAACACTTGAGGAAATCCTTCAATGGGCCTCAACTAATATCAAGTGTGAGACATACATCCTAGTAGATGTAAACATTGACTGGAACAAAATTACTGCCAATAATACCACCATATCAATCAATCTATTTAATTTCACTCAACTTACAAATGCCATTACCAGACCCAATAAAAATAACCCCCCAGGCTCCATACTGGACTGGATCCTTGTCTCCCACCCAAATAAAATCTCCCATATTGGCACCTTACCAGACTACATTAGTGATCACTTGCCTGCCTTCATCCATAGAGCAACCCCCTCCTCTCCTCACCTACACCAATATATCCAAACTCGGAATCTCACAAACTTTAATGTCACAACTTTCTCCAATTCTCTCAAACTAATAAATTGGGATAATCTCAAAACTTTTCCTCTAAACAACGCTGTTGAATTCTTCAACTTGACCTTCTTAGATACCCTGAACTCCCAAGCCCCTCCAAGAACAAAACGTATAAAAACCAATTCCGCCCCCTGGCTTACTAAACATACCAAAACGTTCATGCAGCAAAGGGACAAGACCTGGAAACTTTACCATTGCAATAAGCATCCTGATACCCTTCTTAAATATAAACAACTCCGCAACCTAGCCAAAAAACATATTACACAGGATAACAAATCATACTATACCAAACTCCAGTCTACTCATTCCATGAACCCCAAACAGTTCTGGAAATCTATCAACTCTCTCCTCAACCCAGGCACCAAAAACACCCCTTGCCCTGACACTAGTAAATCTGACTTAGAAATAGCTACTCTGTTCAAAATCTTCTTTACTAACTCCATAGTAGATCTCACCAAATCCTTCCCTAACAACTGCTCCCCCCAACTCAAATCCTCTCCCCAACCTTCCATCCTAAACTGTCCTCCTACATTTCATCTCAAACCCATCCCCACCTCATATATAAAAAAACTTCTCTCTAAACTTAAGCCATGCTCCAATGCCCCTGACATCCCCTCACTCTTTCTAAAACTTGCAGCAGACAGCATCGCCATCCCCATTAGTACACTCATCAATAGATCCATAAAGGAATCATATGTCCCTAAATTGTGGCGTGCAGCCTTTATCCTACCCTTCCATAAAGGAGGCAAAAATAATAACATCTCCAACTTCCGACCTATAGCAATTCTCTCTCCTATTTCAAAAATTATTGAGAAATGCATTCACCTCCAGCTCATGCCTTTCCTTACAAATAACCAACTCCTCACCCAAACACAACATGGGTTCTGTCCTGGCCATAGCACAATAACTGCTCTTCTCGCTTTTCTGGACATCGTAAACCACACCCATGATTCTGGAGAACTTGTATCCACAGTCTTTCTTGACCTCTGCAAGGCTTTTGATACAGTCTCCTATACCCACCTTTCTAATCTTAATCTCTCATAAAACACCATTACCTGGTTCAGCAGCTACATCTCTGATAGATCTCAGGCTGTGAAATGGGTGAGAACCTCATCCTTCCTTCCAACCCCAACCGGGGTACCCCAGGGATCCATACTCAGCCCAATGCTCTTTAATATCTTCATTAATGATTTCCATGCAGCCATTCCTAATACTAAGATAGTACAATATGCAGATGACAACTTTGGTCTGCTCTGCTTCTAACCTCTCTGAGCTCCAAACTAAAACTCAAACTGCCTTCTCAACTACTGAGAATTGGATGCTTCAAAATCATCTCTCTCTGAATGCCAACAAATAAAAAATCCTACTATTCTCTCCCTCAAAATCTCTCCCCCTCAACAAAACCTCTTTCAATATTATCAGCCATGCCAACTCCACTGTAGATATTGTTCCTTTTGCTAAACCTCTTGGGGTTACTATTGACGAACACCTAAACTTTGATATACCCATATTCAGCTAAATATTAAGAAAACCCATCAGAAACTTGGCATGCTGTACAGAAACTCCCACTGCCTCTCCCCTTCAACAAGACAGACCCTTGTCACTACCTACTTACTACCTTCACTGCTGTATGGTGCTCCCCTACTAACCAACCTATGTTCCTCCATCTCTTCTAAACTGGAAACCTGTTACAACAAGATCTCAAAGTTCGCAACCACATCCAAATACTCCACTCACCACTGTATACCTCTCCACCAGCTGCAATGGCTAGAACTTCCCAACTACCTAGACTACCTCCAACTTACCACAGCTCACAAGCTTATTTTTAAATCAACTAAATGTCCAGCACTAACACACATCTTACCATTATACACCCCAAACAGAACTCTAAGATCTGCCCACCAAAATCTAATCTCTGTATACAAACCAAATCGTTCCGCTGGTCAGCTTCTCCTATCCTTTTCCCTAGCCAAAAAATGGAACTTTCTTCCTCCATCCCTAAGAATCCCTGAAAACTTTGAACTCTTCAAAACCCAGCTCCATTCTTACCTCTCCTATAAATGGAAGTGTAATTGCACTGTACCTACCTAACCTGCTTAATACATAAATACATTCATTACACATAAGGTTAATTCTTCCTTGCACACTAGGGATTAACCCTATATTAATGTTACTTTTATACCATTCTCAGATGTTTCAAACCTCTGTACAAATTTTAACTTTGTACTACTGCTTCTCAACCAGCAAACATGTAAATATGTATTATATTTTACTTCATGTTGCAGTTTAACTTTGATTAGTTTTGCTATTTTAGTTACAAGTTGTTTAACTGGTTCTTTGCAACTATGTATTGTACTTTGTATTATGTAGCTTTTCTCCCCGGGTCTCCACTGAAAATGGGCTCTTTGAGCCCAGTGGACCTTCCCGGTCATAAAACTGGAAATAAATAAATAAATAAATAAAACTAGGCAAAAACCCCACCCCAAATCCTTTCCCATCTGAAACCAGAAGGGAAATTACATACAAATTCAGAAACACTTCATGTTCAGTACACTGCTTAACTCAAACAATAACAACCTATACCCACACTACCTAACCCCTCTGACCATAGCTCCACACCCCAACTCACCCTTACAAACATCCAGACATTTGCCATCAAAAATACATTAAAAATCTGAAACCTACAACAGTAGCGCCAGACAGCCTGACATCCAAATACCTCAGTATTGCTGCTGACACTACTTGCTACCCTGTATCGATACTAATTAATAGACCTATTACAGAAAACTACATCCCACCCTCATGGAATGTTTCATTCATAAACCCATTACACAAAGATGGCACATCCACCAAACTGTCAAACTATCACCTTATAGCAATCCTTCCTCTCCTCCCCAATGCATACATCAGCAGCTCCTAGCCTTTCTACTTGACAACCAATTACTTTCCCCCACCCAATATGATGTTTGACCCCACCACGGCACTGGAACTGCCTGTTCCTGGATACCATTAGTCAAAGTAAAAACTCCGGCAATTTTGTCTCCACACTTTTCCTGCACTTGTAAAAAACTTTGACACAGTCTCACATCAACTACTTCTCCAAGACTAAAACTTATAGGCCTCACAACTCCCTCAACTAGCTGGTTCACAAGTAACCTAATGAATTGCACCCAGTCTGTAAAATGAAATGGCTTCCACTTCACACTCCTTCCAATTACTACAGGAGTCCCCCAAGGCTCCACACGTGGGCCAGTACTTTTCAATATATTCATTAATAACATGCACAAGAACTCAGAGCTCGCTACCATAATACAATGTGCTGAAGATGCAATTTTAGTTTGCTCATCCCAAATCTTCCCACCTTAGAAATCATCTCACAGGAAACTTTCACCTCTATAGAAAACTGGCTAAATAAGCCTCAATTGCTCTTGAACCCCAACAAAGTCAAACTAATCCTATTCCTTCCTAAAAGCATAAATCAAAATAACACTGACGTTAAAGTCTCCTCAAACAACACAAAACTTGAAAACATCACCAACACAAAATTACTAGGAGTTATCATTGATAACAAGTTACAATTTGACCTGCACATTGACAATGCAGTCAAAAATACACACTGCATTGAAAAAAAAAAATACACACTGCAAACTAGGATCTCTTTACAGAGCAAAACATCTATTAAGTGATCATACCCTCTCTGTATACCACAACAACATTCACAAATCTCAACTCTTCTACCAAATACAAAGTAGAAAAGCACCTACAACAAAATCAGCAAATTTTCCTGCAGCCTCCCAAACTGCACCCATCACTGCACTGTGCTCACTACCCTCAACTTGACTAGAACTTCCTCAACAAATCACACAGCTTCTCAGAGCACGCAAAATACTTCACCATCCACTTAAAACATGCTCGCTGTTAAATCTCATCCAATGGCATGTACTAAACAGAACCCTAATATCATCGTAATTTAAACTAACGCTTGATAATAAATCTAATAATTATTACGGTGACTTGCTATTCTCTATCACAATCTGCAAGGCATGGAACAAACTTCCAAACCACATCAGGCTTTTAAATAACCTGCATCAATTCAAATCCACCCTAAAATATCACCTGGCAAATAATAAACTATGCAACTCTACCGTACCTACAGTTTGTGTTCTGGCATAACTGACCACACAGGAGTGATGGTGGTTGTCTCATATAAACATATATATATATATATATTTTTGCTGTTTTTTTTTTTTTTTTTGCAGTTGTTGATGTTTCAGATTTGGACTTTTTTCATGTACAAGAAAGTCATTGCTCTGACTGTAAACTTTCTAATGAAAATCTTAAGAAACTGTCTTCGGCAAAAAGTATCAGATACACACATAGTTATATAAGAAATATGTTCATGTCGCTTTAAGGGAGTTACTGCAAATGGGACAGTGAATCATGTGATCTTGTAATCAAAGTCAGTCCTTAGTTAAAGGGGCACTATCTCAGACTTTTTGCCAGAGGAGTTTGTTTACATTTTAGTACTCTGTAAGTCACATGTTCAGCTAGAGGCAAGGTTTTCAACAAGCCTTTTTAGCATACTGCAGGTCAGATTACACAAACTCTCATTGGGGGGGGTTGGTAGAGGAAGTGCTAAGAACTTACAGTTGCAGCCAGTTTGTCCTTTTCTGTTTTCCTTCCCCCACTCATTAGCTGAATGACTGGATTTTACTCAGCTAGAAATGCTATCTTGTCACACATAGACCTGGAGCCTCTTTTGCAATGAAGTGATAGCTACTTTACTATGTACTTGTTTTTGCAAAACTGTGTCTAATAAGTATTGAAGCCTAGGCAATAGTATTTTTCATGCTTGTTGCTACAAATCTTTTCCCCTCCACTAGCAATTATTTTTCATACGGTCTGTTAGTGTTGCTTCTGTGTGTGTGTGAGAGAGATGATGTAGGTGCACTTTTATAATCATACAGATTTTCCCTCATTTTACAGCACAGCATTGCTTTGGACAGTTATGTCTTGCAAAGAAACATGTTGACTAACAAATGTCCAAATATTCTAAAAAAATAAAATATTTTGCATGTTTTCTCTAAAAATGTCATGCAGCTTTGGAACTGAATCTAATCACTGTTCTAAAAGTATTTTCTCATTAGCTGATGCTGTATGTTATCCTTCAGAAATTACACCATAACTATTTGTCTAATAGTGACTCCATCCTATTGGATTTCTTTTCTCACGTTTTTTTCTATCATTCATTGTGGTAAAATGTTTTCAACTTTCACATCTTTCCTGACTGTTTGACTGAAGTACAGTTAGTTTACAATGATTAGCATTCGAAAGCTGAAGCAAATGCAGTCTATGCATTTCACCATATACTTTTCAGTACCATTCCTAGTATATTATAGTAGGTAATTAAAGGGGTGCTTTTACTAAGGCAGTAAAAATTAAGTACTGCAACCAGAATCTCATGCCATCGATAACCCTATATTTTGACAAGTTATGATAGCTACTTTTCTATGTATGTATGTATGTATGTATGTATGCATGTATGTAACACAATCTATGTTTATATTCGTGTGGTTTGAAAATAACAGGCTACTAAACTCACTAAACCAGGTATAAATCCCTATGTCACAAGATGGGTTGCCAACTGGCTCACTGACAGAACCCACACTGTAAAAGTTGCACACTCCAAATCTGACGTCAAACCAGTGACAAGTGGAGTACCACAGGATTCAGTCCTGGGATCTCTCCTGTTTGGTATCTACTTCTCTGAAGTACAGGCTAACACAGAAGGCTTCTGGCTAACGAAGTTCACAGATGACTACAAATTAGGAACCATAGTCGAGTCCCCAAATGATGTGGAAATCCTACAGAAGCGCCTCGCTGAGACAGATGCCTGGTGTCAGAGCCATGGCCTCAAGCTCAATGCCAAAAAGTGCATTGTCATCCCCTTTGATAAAAACTCTGTACCCATGAACTACTACATAGAGAGCAGTCTACTTAACACCGAATGTGTAACCAAAACACAAACTAAAGGGCTTAGTTTCCCTCCTACGAAGGAACATCAGTGTATGTAGCTATATTGAACATTGCTGTTGGCAATTTATAATCTTGCTCAGCATTCTACCTCGGTGTGCATGATAGCAGCCTGCCGCAGTCCGCTGCCCCCCCCTCCCAGGTTTACATGCTACTCCATGGCCACTTCCTTGTAAACATCTTAGATTAATTTAGACATAGCTGTGAAATTCCTTTTTAATTTAGGGTACCACCTTCCTCCTTCACCACTAGGTGGCAGCATACACCCTGGAAAGTTCTGCAAAACACCTTTACACAGCCCTACAAAGTATACACTGTTCACTTTTCTCTCTGTCCCTGACTTGAGAGTCTGTGGAATTAAATTTCACTTCTCAAGGCTTGATCCGATTAACTAAAGTATTCTTTAACATTTTTTCCCTAGTCCAATCACTACAAAGATATAACCCTCTCCCTGCCTTTACCTGTATTCCAGCTTCTAGTCACTGATTGTTTTCCCTGGGCCATCTCTTCTCTCAGCTCTACCTGCTCCATTTGCCCTGTGGACTCACTCCACTCCCCTATCCTACCCCCAATTCCCACCCACCCACAGTGCTCCTACTCTTATCCTAGCCAAAGGTCCCCTCCTCTTCATTTCTCCCAATCCATGCACATCTCCTCACTATCCCCTTCTCTCCCATCCTCCAATACTTTCTCACCCCCTGCCCTATCCCAAACCTTATAGCACTTTACTCACTTCTAAACACCTCCCTCTTACACTCTCATAGTCCCTCTACATCCACCTACTTCCTCAATACCCTCCTCCCAACTACTCATTTATACCTACACCACACCATGCCTTCTCAAACCCTTCTCATCACCGCCCTCTGCCTACTACTTCTAATTCCTCTATACCATGCTACCTCTTATTCCTCTTACAAACTGCCCCCTTTATTCCTATCCCCTCTTCATCCTACCATCACCCTCAACACCCTTCATCACTCTACCACATCTCACTTTCACACTATATCACCCTCCCTAGTTCAACCTAACCCACTTCTCTGCTTCAAACTAAAACTTCTACCCTCCTCAATGAAACATCGTTTTCCTAAAGCATTATTATACCTCCCACAAAACAATAGGAGTAAACCCAAACCCCTGCTCTCATTCCCCTTTAACTACCTATGCCTAGCAGGTGACATACATCCCAATCCAGGACCTAGTACCAGCAACTATCCAACTCCCCCCTATTACCACCCCTAAATATCTCAAACTTTTGACCATCAATGTCCAGAGTTTAAAAAAACAAAATAGCCCACGTCCACGCTTGGCTATACCATACCCTACCAGACATAGTAGCTGTCTCTGAGACATGGCTACAACCCAATATTTCTGACTCTGAAATCCTACCCCTGGGTTTCAAGCTCTTAGACATGACCACATAAAAAAGAAGGGAAGTGGAGTGGCCTTAATCTACTCTAGCCTACTCTCTATCACTCCCTACCAAAATCCTATTCCTCAGTTCAACAACGCTGAACTAGTCATAGGAATTCTCAAACTAAATAACCATAAAAGCATCTGTGTCATAGCCCTCTATATCCCCCCTGGAAACAATAAATAAACACTTGAGGAAATCCTTCAATGGGCCTCAACTAATATCAAGTGTGAGACGTACATCCTAGGAAATGTAAACATTGACTGGAACAAAATTACTGCCAATAATACCACCATATCAATCAATCTATTTAATTTCACTCAACTTACAAATGCCATTACCAGACCCAATAAAAATAACCCCCCAGGCTCCATACTGGACTGGATCCTTGTCTCCCACCCAAATAAAATCTCCCATATTGGCACCTTACCAGACTACATTAGTGATCACTTGCCTGCCTTCATCCATAGAGCAACCCCCTCCTCTCCTCACCTACACCAATATATCCAAACTCGGAATCTCACAAACTTTAATGTCACAACTTTCTCCAATTCTCTCAAACTAATAAATTGGGACAATCTGAAAACTTTTCCTCTAGACAACGCTGTTGAATTCTTCAACTCGACCTTCTTAGATACCCTGAACTCCCAAGGCCTCCAAGAACAAAACGTATAAAAAACAATTCCGCCCCCTGGATTACTAAACATACCAAAATGTTCATGCAGCAAAGGGACAAGACCTGGAAACTTTACCATCGCAATAAGCATCCTGATACCCTTCTTAAATATAAACAACTCCGCAACCTAGCCAAAAAACATATTACACAGGATAAAAAAATCATACTATACCAAACTCCAGTCTACTCATTCCATGAACCCCAAACAGTTCTGGAAATCCATCAACTCTCTCCTCAACCCAGGCACCAAAAACACCCCTTGCCCTGACACTAGTATATCTGACTTAGAAATAGCTACTCTGTTCAACGTCTTCTTTACTAACTCCATAGTAGAGCTCACCAAATCCTTCCCTAACAACTACTCCCCCCAACTCAAATCCTCTCCCCAACCTTCCATCCTAAACTCTCCTCCTACATTTCATCTCAAACCCATCCCCACCTCATATATAAAAAAACTTCTCTCTAAACTTAAGCCATGCTCCAATGCCCCTGACATCCCCTCACTCTTTCTAAAACTTGCAGCAGACAGCATCGCCATCCCCATTAGTACACTCATCAATAGATCCATAAAGGAATCATATGTCCCTAAATTGTGGCGTGCAGCCTTTATCCTACCCTTCCATAAAGGAGGCAAAAATAATAACATCTCCAACTTCCGACCTATAGCAATTCTCTCTCCTATTTCAAAAATTATTGAGAAATGCATTCACCTCCAGCTCATGCCTTTCCTTACAAATAACCAACTCCTCACCCAAACACAACATGGGTTCTGTCCTGGCCATAGCACAATAACTGCTCTTCTCTCTTTTCTGGACATTGTAAACCACACCCGTGATTCTGGAGAACTTGTATCCACAGTCTTCCTTGACCTCTGCAAGGCTTTTGATACAGTCTCCTATACCCACCTTTCTAATCTTAATCTCTCATAAAACACCATTACCTGGTTCAGCAGCTACATCTCTGATAGATCTCAGGCTGTGAAATGGGTGAGAACCTCATCCTTCCTTCCAACCCCAGCCGGGGTACCCCAGGGATCCATACTCAGCCCAATGCTCTTTAATATCTTCATTAATGATTTCCATGCAGCCATTCCTAATACTAAGATAGTATAATATGCAGATGACAACTTTGGTCTGCTCTGCTTCTAACCTCTCTGAGCTCCAAACTAAAACTCAAACTGCCTTCTCAACTACTGAGAATTGGATGCTTCAAAATCATCTCTCTCTGAATGCCAACAAATAAAAAATCTTACTATTCTCTCCCTCAAAATCTCTCCCCCTCAACAAAACCTCTTTCAATATTATCAGCCATGCCAACTCCACTGTAGATATTGTTCCTTTTGCTAAACCTCTTGGGTTAATATTGGCGAACACCTAAACTTTGATATACCCACATTCAGCTAAATATTAAGAAAACCCATCAGAAACTTGGCATGCTGTACAGAAACTCCCACTGCCTCTCCCCTTCAACAAGACAGACCCTTGTCACTACCTACTTACTACCTTCACTGCTGTATGGTGCTCCCCTACTAACCAACCTATCTTCCTCCATCTCTTCTAAACTGGAAACATGTTACAACAAGATCTCAAAGTTCGCAACCACATCCAAATACTCCACTCACCACTGTATACCTCTCCACCAGCTGCAATGGCTAAAACTTCCCAACTACCTAGACTACCTCCAACTTACCACAGCTCACAAGCTTATTTTTAAATCAACTAAATGTCCAGCACTAACACACATCTTACCATTATACACCCCAAACAGAACTCTTAAGATCTGCCCACCAAAATCTAATCTCTGTATACAAACCAAATCGTTCAGCTGGTCAGCTTCTCCTACCCTTTTTCCTAGCCAAAAAATGGAACTTTCTTCCTCCATCCCTAAGAATCTCTGAAAACTTTGAACTCTTCAAAACCCAGCTCCATTCTTACCTCTCCTATAAATGGAAGTGCAATTGCACTGTACCTACCTAACCTGCTTAATACATAAATACATTCATTACACATAAGGTTCATTCTTCCTTGCACACTAGGGATTAACCCTATATTAATGTTACTTTTATACCATTCTCAGATGCTTCAAACCTCTGTACAAATTTTAACTTTGTACTACTGCTTCTCAACCAGCAAACATGTAAATATGTATTATATTTTACTTCATGTTGCAGTTTAACTTTGATTAGTTTTGCTATTCTTAGTTACAAGTTGTTTAACTGGTATTGTACTTTGTATTATGTAGCTTTTCTCCCCGGGTCTCCACTGAAAATGGGCTCTTTGAGCCCAGTGGACCTTCCCGGTCATCAAACTGGAAATAAATAAATAAATAAATAAATAAAACTAGGCAAAAACCCCACCCCAAATCCTTTCCCATCTGAAACCAGAAGGGAAATTACATACAAATTCAGAAACACTTCATGTTCAGTACACTGCTTAACTCAAACAATAACAACCTATACCCACCCTACCTAACCCCTCTGACCATAGCTCCACACCCCAACTCACCCTTACAAACATCCAGACATTTGCCATCAAAAATACATTAAAAATCTGAAACCTACAACAGTAGCGCCAGGCAGCCTGACATCCAAATACCTCAGTATTGCTGCTGACACTACTTGCTACCCTGTATCAATCCTAATTAATAGACCCATTACAGAAAACTACATCCCACCCTCATGGAATGTTTAATTCATAAACCCATTACACAAAGATGGCACATCCACCAAACTGTCAAACTATCACCCTATAGCAATCCTTCCTCTCCTCCCCAATGCATACATCAGCAGCTCCTAGCCTTTCTACTTGACAACCAATTACTTTCCCCCACCCAATATGATGTTTGACCCCACCACGGCACTGGAACTGCCTGTTCCTGGATACCATTAGTCAAAGTAAAAACTCCAGCAATTTTGTCTCCACACTTTTCCTGCACTTGTAAAAAACTTTGACACAGTCTCACATCAACTACTTCTCCAAGACTAAAACTTATAGGCCTCACAACTCCCTCAACTAGCTGGTTCACAAGTAACCTAATGAATTGCACCCAGTCTGTAAAATGAAATGGCTTCCACTTCACACTCCTTCCAATTACTACAGGAGTCCCCCAAGGCTCCACACGTGGGCCAGTACTTTTCAATATATTCATTAATAACATGCACAAGAACTCAGAGCTCACTACCATAATACAATGTGCTGAAGATGCAATTTTAGTTTGCTCATCCCAAATCTTCCCACCTTAGAAATCATCTCACAGGAAACTTTCACCTCTATAGAAAACTGGCTAAATAAGCCTCAATTGCTCTTGAGCCCCAACAAAGTCAAACTAATCCTATTCCTTCCTAAAAGCATAAATCAAAATAATACTGACGTTAAAATCTCCTCAAACAACACAAAACTTGAAAACATCACCAACACAAAATTACTAGGAGTTATCATTGATAACAAGTTACAATTTGACCTGCACATTGACAATGCAGTCAAAAATACACACTGCAAACTAGGATCTCTTTACAGAGCAAAACATTTATTAAGTGATCATACCCTCCCTGTATACCACAACAATATTCACAAATCTCAACTCTTCTACCAAATACAAAGTAGAAAAGCACCTACAACAAAATCAGCAAATTTTCCTGCAGCCTCCCAAACTGCACCCATCACTGCACTGTGCTCACTACCCTCAACTTGACTAGAACTTCCTCAACAAATCACCCTCTCACAGCTTCTCAGAGCACGCAAAATACTTCACCATCCACTTAAAACATGCTCGCTGTTAAATCTCATCCAATGGCATGTACTAAACAGAACCCTAATATCATCATAATTTAAACTAACGTTTGATAATAAATCTAATAATTATTATGGTGACTTGCTATTCTCTATCACTATCTCCAAGGCATGGAACAAACTTCCAAACCACATCAGGCTTTTAAATAACCTGCATCAATTCAAATCCACCCTAAAATATCACCTGGCAAACAATAAACTATGCAACTCTACCGTACCTACAGTTTGTGTTCTGGCATAAGTGACCACACAGGAGTGATGGTGGTTGTCTCATTTAAACATATATATATATATTTTTTGCTGTTTTTTTTTTTTTGCAGTTGTTGATGTTTCAGATTTGGACTTTTTTCATGTACAAGAAAGTCATTGCTCTGACTGTAAACTTTCTAATGAAAATCTTAAGAAACTGTCTTCGGCAAAAAGTATCACAAACACACATAGTTATATGAGAAATATGTTCATGTCGCTTTAAGGCAGTTACTGCAAATGGGACAGTGAATCATGTGATCTTGTAATCAAAGTCAGCCCTTAGTTAAAGGGGCACTATCTCAGATTTTTTGCTAGAGGAGTTTGTTTACATTTTAGTACTCTGTAAGTCACATGTTCAGCTAGAGGCAAGGTTTTCAACAAGCCTTTTTAGCATACTGCAGGTCAGATTACACAAACTCTCAGTGGGGGGGTTGGTAGAGGAAGTGCTAAGAACTTACAGTTGCAGCCAGTTTGTCCTTTTCTGTTTTCCTTCCCCCACTCATTAGCTGAATGACTGGATTTTACTCAGCTAGAGATGCTATCTTGTCACACATAGACCTGGAGCCTCTTTTGCAATGAAGTGATAGCTACTTTACTATGTACTTGTTTTTGCAAAACTGTGTCTAATAAGTATTGAAGCCTAGGCAATAGTATTTTTCATGCTTGTTGCTACAAATCTTTTCCCCTCCACTAGCAATTATTTTTCATTCGTTAGTGTTGCTTCTGTGTGTGTGTGAGAGAGATGATGTAGGTGCACTTTTATAATCATACAGATTTTCCCTCATTTTACAGCACAGCATTGCTTTGGACAGTTGTGTCTTGCAAAGAAACATGTTGACTAACAAATGTCCAAATATTCTAAAAAAAAAAATATTTTGCATGTTTTCTCTAAAAATGTCATGCAGCTTTGGAACTGAATCTAATCACTGTTCTAAAAGTATTTTCTCATTAGCTGATGCTGTATGTTATCCTTCAGAAATGACACCATAACTATTTGTCTAATAGTGATTCCATCCTATTGGATTTCTTTTCTCACATTTTTTTCTATCATTCATTGTGGTAAAATGTTTTCAACTTTCACATCTTTCCTGACTGTTTGACTGAAGTACAGTTAGTTTACACTGATTAGCATTTGAAAGCTGAAGCAAATGCAGTCTATGCATTTCACCATATACTTTTCAGTACCATTCCTAGTATATTATAGCAGGTAATTAAAGGGGTGCTTTTACTAAGGCAGTAAAAATTAAGTACGCAACCAGAATCTCATGCCATCGATAACCCTATATTTTGACAAGTTATAATAGCTACTTTTCTATGTATGTATGTATGTATGTATGTATGCATGTATGTAACACAATCTATGTTTATATTTGTGTGGTTTGAAAATAACAGGCTACTAAACTCACTAAACCAGGTATAAATCCCTATGTCACAAGATGGGTTGCCAACTGGCTCACTGACAGAACCCACACTGTAAAAGTTGCACACTCCAAATCTGACGTCAAACCAGTGACAAGTGGAGTACCACAGGATTCAGTCCTGGGATCTCTCCTGTTTGGTATCTACTTCTCTGAAGTACAGGCTAACACAGAAGGCCTCTGGCTAACGAAGTTCGCAGATGACTGCAAATTAGGAACCATAGTCAAGTCCCCAAATGATGTGGAAATCCTACAGAAGGGCCTCGCTGAGACAGATGCCTGGTGTCAGAGCCATGGCCTCAAGCTCAATGCCAAAAAGTGCATTGTCATCCCCTTTGATAAAAACTCTGTACCCATGAACTACTACATAGACAGCAGTCTACTTAACACCGAATGTGTGATAAGAGACCTTGGAACCCAGGTGGACAGTAGTCTGTCCTTTGATAGTCACATCGCCACAGTAGTCAGGAAGTCCTTCTACATGGCACACCTCATCATAAAAGGGTTCTCATCCAGGAAAAAAGAGGTCATTGTTCCCCTCTACTCGACACTCATTAGACCCATTATAGAGTACAATGCCCCTTTTGGAATGTATCTCACAAGACATCTGCAGCAGCTGGAAAGGCCACAGAAGTATAAAGCTTTGGCGATATAAACATTGATTGGAACTGCTGTAGCAGCAGCCTCTCGACCACCAACATCAACCTTTATGGTTTTGATCAAACCATTACATCCCCCACCAGGATAGATAAACACAACAAGAAGGAAAGCACATTAGACTGGATTCTGTTAAACAACCATCCCCAATTATATGACTCTGGAACCCTTCCTGATGACATAAGTGACCACTCACTTACCTATATCATCAGACATAAAACCTATACTCCCATTCCTACCACAATCAGGAATATTACATCCAAAAAGAACTTCAACCCAGATCTCTTCCAAAACGAACTCAGAGCATGCAACTGGCCTCCTCTAAAATACCTCCGTCTGGAAGAAGCTGTTCAATACTTTAATTCTAACTTCTTAGCCATCCTTGATCATCATGCACCAACCCGTACTATTAGAATTAAGACCAAGTCAGCCCCATGGCTTTCTAAAGACACCAAACATAAAATTCACCTCAGGAATAAATACTGGGCCAAATGGAGAATGACCAAAAATCCTGCAGACCAACAAAATTTCAAACAACAAAGAAATAACACTAAGAAAGCTATACTATCTGATAAAAGAAATTACTGCTTTCAATTTCAAAAGGCAAACCATAATAACCCACAAAAATTCTGGGCATGCATCAACCAATTACTACAACCCGGTCAATCCAGTACACCAAGCCCACTAAACACTGACCATTAAAATCCCATGCATACTGCCAATGCCTTCAATACCTTTTTCACCAATGCTATCCAAACACTAGCCAGTCAACTATCACCTAATACTTTTACTTTACCTACCTATAATAAAGCCACACCCCCTCCAATCACTTTCCAACCAGTCCCAACAACCCATATTCTTGTCCTAATCCAAAAACTGAAACCAGGCTCTCCTTCAGCAGACCAACTACCTGCTGAATATCTACAGAAATCTGACAAGTCGATTGCTTACCCCATCTCCATTCTGATCAATAGAAGTATTGGCGAAGGTCACACCCCTAACATCTGGAAAGTCTCCCATATTATTCCCTTTCACAAAGGTGGAAGCTCCACCGATTTCTCCAACTACCATCCCATAGCCCTTCTTTCTCCTTTGGCCAAGATTATAGGTTCATAGGCTGGTACTAGGCTATCAGCCCTAGGGCCTATACAAGCCTAACCATAACAAATCCCTGGCTATTTCTTCCCACAATATTTACTTTCCTGGACCCGTGTCTAGCAGGGCGACTGACGTGATCCCTGGGGTGAATTTCCTTTCTCCCATCCAATCGTCAAGGTTCCTCTTGAAGAGGTCCAAAGAGGCACTCTGCTTGACATGTATGGGCAATCTATTCCAGAGTCTGTGGAGTCTCTGGGTCAGGAACCTATCCCTCCAGCATGTTTTGTTTATTGTGATGACAAGGTTTAGATCCCTGGAGTGTGTAGCTCTGAGGGATTGGGATTTCTTTAAGTGTAGCATGTCCAACAGCTCTGGGTTTGACATGGCCTTGTATGTTAAGCAGAGATCGCCTCTGAGTTGACGATATGCGACAGAGTATAGGTGGAGTTTTTTAAGGCGGTCAGCGTAGGGCATCTGCTTTAGGCCTGTGATTCTTTTAGTGAGGTATTTCTGAGGCCTTTCCAGTTGTTGCAGATGTCTTGAGAGGTACATACCAAATGGGGCATTGTATTCTATAATGGGTCTAATGAGGGATGAGTACAGTGGGACAATGACCTCCTTTTTTCTGGATGAAAAGCCCTTCGTGATGAGGTGTGCCACATAGAAGGATTTCCTGACTGTTGTGGCGATGTGGTTATCGAAGGTGAAACTACTGTCCACCTGTGTCCATAAGTCTCTTATCACACTTTCTGTGTTTAGTGTACTGCCACCTATATGGTAATTCATGGATACATGTTTTTCCCAAAGGGGATAACAATACATTTCTTGGCATTGAGCTTCAGCCCATGGCTCTGGCACCAAGCATCTGTTTCTGTAAGGCCCTTTTGTAGAGTATCCACATCATTTGGGGATTCAATAATGGCTCCCAGTTTGCAGTCATCTGCAAACTTTGTTAGCCAGAGTCCCTTAGTGTTGACCTGTACTTCAGAGAAGTAGATGCCAAACAAGAGCGGCCCCAGGACTGAACCCTGAGGTACTCCACTTGTCACTTGTCTGGAGCTGGATTTGGAGTCGGCTACTTTTACAGTGTGGGTTCTATCAGTAAGCCATTTAGCAACCCATTGGGTGACATAGGGATTAATGCCCAACTTAGTAAGTTTATCTATGATTCCAGAGTGGGGGATGGTGTCAAAGGCCTTGGCAAGGTCTAGATAGGCTGTGTGGACCACCTTACCCTTGTCCATGGCTCTGGTAAGATCATGGAAAAATGCATCCATAGACAATTGCTAGGCCACCTACTCCATAATAACTTGCTCTCTAACTGTCAACATGGTTTCAGACCCTCCCATAGCACTACCACTGCCCTCCTTTCCTTTACAGATTGTATTAACAAAAACCACAACTGTAATATGCTTTACTCAGCACTATTTATCGATCTGTTAAAAGCATTTGACATGGTCAATCATCAAATTCTGACAGATATCCTCAAATCCCTGGCCTTAGATGCACACTCTATCAAATGGTTCCAATCCTACTTAGATCAAAGACAGCAGGCTGTACTCTGGCAAAACACTCTATCTAACCACCTACCAGTTAACCTCGGTGTACCTCAGGGATCCATATTAGGACCTCTCCTTTTCTCCATATTCATCAATGACCTTCATCTAGCAATTCCCTATGCTACTTGCATTCAATACGCAGATGACTCCACTCTTGTATGCTCAGCCACAACCACCTCTGAACTTCACTCCCTTACCCAAAATGTATTTAACACTGTTGAACAATGGTTCACTCACCGTTGCCTTCTATTAAACCCCAAAAAACTAAACTACTCCTTTTCAATCCTAATCATAAGTCCTCTCCCATAGATTTTGCTGTTACATCCACTAATGGTACGATTATATCACCTGACCTAACTACCAAGCTACTTGGTATTACCATAGACAACAACCTTACCTTTGACATACATATTAATAACACTATTAAATCTGTCAACAAAAAACTTGGCTCTCTACAGAATTAAACCCTTCCTGTCACCTACAGCTAGGACTACTATCGCACACACTCATCTAATCTCTAGACTCCTGTATGCCTCAAATATTTTCACTAATCTATCTAAGAATAACCTCAATAAATTGGAAATCGCATACAATAACATAGCCAGATTTGCTACTGGTAACCCATTTAGAACACACCATTGCCTTAATTTAAAGGAGCTTCAGTGGTTAGAACTACAGAATCTGCTCAAATACCACCAACTAATCACTGCCCACATGACTCTTTACCAACTTTCCAAAACTCCTACTCTATCCACCATCATCACCCCCTATCATAATCTGAAGTCCTTACGTTCATCTCAGAAACTTCTAATTAACACATCTAAATCTAACAACAGGGCTGGGGATTCTCTCTTCTCTAATACTGTGGGAAAATTTTGGAATCTCCTACCCAGCGAATTTTCCTCAGTTTCCTCTATATCACTCTTCAAAAACAGACTGAAACTTTTCCTCAAAACACACTGGTTATGCCCCTGTACTAAACCTGACTAATTCTCCACTCGAACCTTATACTGTCAGCATATCCTCTATCTTACCTTTCTCACTCTGTATTTCATTATTTCCATCCCTCTGAATACTTACCTGTTAAAAAAATGATTTTATTTATTTTTTTTTTTTACTACACTCATTATTTTTCAATCTGACTTTTATTGTACCATACTTGTATATGGGATTAGCCTGTATACCTCCCTTTTTTCTATATTAAGTAATGTACTTACTTGCTATTTTAAATTATACACTGTATTGAATGCATTTCATATTGTATTGTCTTATGTCCTCTCTGTATTATTTCGGTATTATCCAATTTTGTACTTGTATACACATCTGAAGTCATTTTATATTGTCCTGCAACTTTATTATCATGTGTGTCATGGAGCTTTTCTCCCCAGGCCTCTACTGAAAATGGACATATATCCAGTTAGACTAGCCCGGTCAACAAATGTAAAATAAAAAAATAAAAAGTACCTCACAAAGAGGATTACTGGCCTCACACAGATGCCCAACACTGACCATCTCAAAAAACTCCAGCTTTACACCGTAGCATATCGCCTACTCCAAGGTGATCTCTGCCTAACATATAAAGCTATGTCAAACCCAGAGCTGTTGGACATGCTACACCTAATGAAATCCCAATCCCTCCGAGCTACATGTTCTAGGGACCGAAACCTTGTCACCACAACAAACAGGACATGCTGGAGGGATAGATTCCTGTCCCAGAGACTTCCCATACTCTGGAACAGGCTACCCATCTATGTCAAGCAAAGTTCTTCATTAGCACTCTTCAAGAAAAATCTTGATGAGTGGATGGGAAATAGGAAATACACCCCGGGGATCACTTCTGTGTCTCTGCTCGACAGTGGCACAGGAAAATAACTTTCTTGGGTGGTGTAAGCCAGGGAACTTTGTTGGCTAGGCTTACGTAGGCCCTCGGGCCAATAGCCTAGTACCTACCTATGAACAGCCTCTTCTTGTGTT